>NW_027536465.1:3720380-3788569 GCF_008692635.1 Crocuta crocuta
TTCTTTATTATTATTATTTATTATTATTATTATTTGTGACTGAATACATTTCTAATTATAGTATGACTAAAGTCATATCCACTTTAAGGACAAAAGGCCTCATTTTTCCCTATAAGGAGGGTCTCCTTTTCCAATCTTCCACAATAAGCCAAATTTTGGTTTCCCGCAGCCAGAGATTCAGGTTAAGGGAGAAGGAAAATCCCTTTCCCTGGGGCTTGAGCTGGGGTTTGGGGGGGAACAGGGCTTCTGGCAGTGAGGGCTCGGGGTATGGTTTCTGTACGCCCTCCCCATTACAGAGCCTAAGGACCTTCCCCAGCTTTAGCCCTGGGTCTTGGTCACATGAGGCATCGGAGATGTCCCCCCTGAGCTGAGCACCAGGGAGCCCCCCAGATACTGTTGGGGGGCAGGGGCAGGATGTGGCCTCAGCCACGGATAGTGAAGCAGATAAACAGCCTGGGCTTCAGTCCCAGCCCTGCCACTAACTGTCTGTGTGTCCCCATGTCTCGCCCAACTCCTTGAGGGCAATGCTCTGAGCCTTCATCCAGGAACAGGACACTCTGTGTTCACGGGGAACTGGCTTTGCCCAGGCCCCTAGTCTCTGAGCCTCTTCTCAGAAACACGAGCCAACTCCGGGCAGTGAGGGGCCCTCCCTCGTGCAGCAGTCAGTCAGCAGTGCCGTGCTGGGAGCCTCCACCATAACAAGTCCCCGGGAATGGGAGCCTGAGACCCCGGGGGGCTGACAGCGGCTCAAAGTCATGTGGCTTCCCAAGCCTCAGTACGGGGCACGGAGGGCAGGGGGCAAGAGGGAAGCAAAGATGAATCCTAGGAAGTCCCACCTTGAGCAATGCAGAATAGGGAAAGGATCCAATTTCTTAAGCCCATCCACCTGCAGTCAGCCCCCTCGGGCTGACTTCCTGCTGCTGGGGCAGAGAGGTGGGTGGGCGGCGGGCTACACCGCGGTGTTGGGGGGTGGGATCCCAGAAAGCTGGCAGTCCTGGCCTCTGGAAAGTTTGGTTTTTCTTTCTGGCTCCCCTGGAGGCAGAGCTGCTGGGAAGTTCCCACCACCACTGTGTCTCGGGCTTTCCTGGAAGCTTCTATACAGCCAGCCAAGAAAGGATCTGCCCACAGGCTGCTGGAGCTACAAATCCTCTCCTCCCTGTGCCAGGGGAGATCTCTCCTACCTCTCCCCTGCGGGCACGCCTTCAATTACAATAATAAGGAGCAAAATTAGGATGGTGGCCGTGGGTACACTGTTAGTGTGCCACGCGACATTTTCACGCTTTATCCCACTCAGTTCTCTGAACAAGTGTGACAAGTAATCTGTTGGTTTTACAGATGAGGAAACAGGAGCAAAAGACGCTGAGAAAACCTCCAAGGGGTCATGCCAGCCAAGAAGTGACATGACCACGATTCTCACTTGGGCTTATTGACCTTGCCCTCTGCTTGAAGCCGGCTTTCTTGCTGCCTGGGGAACAGCACACAGGGCCCTGGGGGGTCTGGTCCCCACTGACTCTCTCTCCTTCTAGTTAATGCATTAGCCACGCCACACCCCCCACATCACCCTCTGTAAGAGCTATTACCTCAGCCTGGAAAGTCCTCGTCTCCCCACCCCTCACTCCAACCCCCCCAACACACACACATTCCTCTCTGTCCTTCTTGGNGTTTCCTGCAGCTGATTCTCATGGCATCACATCCTATGGGCATGCAACTCGCTCAATTTCAGTGATTTGAGCTCAGCAAAAAGACTAAAAATAGAGAGTCATGAATGCAGATGCTAATGCCAAATTTCAGGAAATGCTTGAATTCTCTCAAAGAAAGGGAACGTTTGGAGAGTCCCTACTGAATCTGCTATATTTTGTTTTAATATTTTCTTTTTTTTTAATTTTTAAAAAATCTTTTAATTTTTTTAATGTTTTATTTATTTCTGAGAGAGAGAGAGAGACAGCATGAGCAGGGGGTAGGGTCAGAGAGAGAGGGAGACACAGAATCTGAAGCAGGCTCCAGGCTCTGAGCCAGCTGTCAGCACAGAACCCGATGCGGGGCTCGAACCCACGAACTGTGAGATCATGACCTGAGCCGAAGTCGGACGCTTAACCTACTGAGCTACCCAGGAGCCTCTGTTTTCATATTTTCTTACTTAAAAAAAATAAGAGCCACCCATGGTACAATGTTGATGCTGGCGGTAGGCATACATATCTCTATTATGTTATCGTCTGTACCTTTTCCTGTAAGGTTAAAATATTTCATAATGAAAACTATTTGTCCTTCTGTGGGGCACGGTGGTGGGTGAATAATGCACCCTCTCCCCCCCCACACACACACAGGGCTTGTGAATATGTCAAGGCAAAAGGGACTTTGCATTTATGATTAAGTTGGGGATTTGGGGACAGGATTAGATTGGGTACATCTGATGTAATCACCAAGATCATTACAAGGAAGGGCAGTTGCATAAGAGTCTGGAGATGTGAAAACAGAAGCATAAATCGGAGTGATGTGGTTACGGGTGGAGGAACATGGAGAGTCCCTACAGTCCAGAAAAGTCAAAGAGCTGATTCTCCCCGAGAGTTTCCAGAAGGGATGTGGTGATGCCTTACCAGTTCCTGTAGGACTCACGTTAGACTGAACTTCCAGAAGCTCCTGGAGCTTCAAGTTATCCTGACCTTCACAAGATAACGAACCTGTGTTGTTTTAAGCCGCTAAGTTTGTGGCCATTTGTCACAACCATAATAGGACATGTGTGCATATAGCATGGTCCACAAATACACCTGTTGGTGGTGATACAGTTTCCCAGAGCGAGAACAAGAGGCCCAAGGAGGGCCCCCGCTGCGGCCCAGGGTGGCACAACCAGAATTCCTGAGTCCTGAGTCCCCCAGCCTTGTGCTTTTGCTAGAGTCCGGTCAGCTCTAACTTCAGCAGGAGAGCAAGGATGCAAAAGGCTTGGGGAGCCAAGAGCCCTGACCTGCTTGGCCAGCATCAACACTCTATCCTAGCCTCAAATACCCAGTTCCTCCCAGGGCCTGGGTGCCAAGATACAAGATGCCCCTGGTCTGAGGTTTAGCTGCCTAGGCTTTCTCTTCCGAGTCTTGCAAATACAAAGACTGATTTTCCAACAGGCGGATACCCAAGTGCATCTAATCCCTCGTCCCATCCCCTCCACTTCCTTGTTCTTCTGTCTCCTTCAGACCTCCAAGCCCATTCAACAATTCTTTGTGAGCACCCCAGTCTGCAATGGTGGTGAGATCTGGGGGGGGGGGAAGGGATGGGGTCCGTTTGGAGGTCCCCTGCCCCACTCACCTTAGGAGCTTACAGTCTAGCAGAGGAAACTGTGGCACATACCTGGACAGTCGCAGAACAAAGCGTGTGTGACTAATGGGAGGGAAGGACTCCACACTTACTGGCTCACCTATTTGTTAGGGCTCCAAACTCATTTCCCACCTGCCCACCTAGACTCTAAACTCTGAACATGCGATCCTTTGTCTTGAAGGAGCAAAGATCTTACTAGAGAACCAAAACCACAGCAAAATGAAAAATTTACTAGTCATGCCCAGTAGTGTTGGTAAGGATGTGACTGCCCTTGCATTATCAGGGCAACTATGGGAATTCGGGGGGGGGGGCGCGTACAGAAGGCTCTTCGGGAGCGGTGGGACTCCAGGTGGGTCCTGAAGACCCTCAGAACTGCTGGGAAAGGTGCGGAGGCATGCTCCACCACAAGGGGCTGGGGTCACAGATTTGAGTGAAAGGCCACAGAATGAGCAAAAGGTGTGGGGATGCCAACAGTAAAAGCTATTCCCGGTTATAAGTGGGCCATCAAGAGGGGCTGGTGTTAGCCTAGGTCAAGTTTTGTGCGGGCAAAATAATGTATGCTCCTTAAATCAAACCCATGTCAAACCCACGTGCGCCTTTAGTGACTTATCAGTGCCTCCTTAATACCTGTTCAACCTTCCATGGGGTGTCTGTCCAGCGGCACCGAGAAGGCACTCAGGTGCCCCACCCAGAGCATCTGGTGGGGCAGGTGGCTTTAACAAACAGGATAAGGAGGAAATATCTGAGAGGGAGGGACAGTTTATAATTAAATGCACTCAAAGACACGGCGGAGGGTTTGAAGGTCAAGTAGTATGTGTTGAAGTGATAAGAGTTAACAGCATTGGGTAAAGGAGATTATTTGCAGGAATAGTGAGAGACGCCAACAAGGATTATGGGCGGTCACTTTCCGGGGAGAAGGGAAATCAATCAGAACTTCTGCTGGAAGCAGCCAGAGTATTTTGTTGCTCACATTCAAATAAGACCAAAGGACAATTGAAAGCCACTGTCATACAGCCAGAGGGGGGTCCTCCACAGTCTGGAGGAAGAAGGTAGAGTGGGGGGACTGTCCCACGGTGGCTGAGCCTGCATGGAGGGTGGGGACTCGGAAGCCAGTGGGGACCGAGAGGGGCACTGCGCAGAGCCAGCCCCCAAAGGGTTAGGATGAGGTGTTAGAGGAAAGACAAGGAAGAAGAAAGGACCAGTGGACACTGTGCCGTTTGAACACAGGAGAGGAAGAGTAGAGAGGAGATAAAAGCTGGAATCCAGCGAGAAGGATGGTGGGGAGACATGAGAATAATGTAGGGTAACCCAGATGGGGCAAAAACAAGATGATAATGCAGAAAGCCGAGGTCCTGAGAACAATAGGTCATGGGAGAGAAGAACAAAGGCCCCAGAGCAGTCACCCTGTGGTCCCCAGGATTCGGTAACACAAAGGGGGCTAAGAGCATCTGCCAAACACAGTGACAAGTGGCCTGCTGTCTGGCCGGTCCGGGAAACTGGGCTCTACAGTCAACTGAATGTTTACTCCGTGAAAAGCATTGACGTACAACAACACTTCGTGAATTAGATGGGTTTTCCTCGTGGAGTGAGATGTTCGGGGTCTTGCACTCCAGCGGGGGCGGAGGGTGGGGACATCGCGGCCGCCAAGGTGACCGCAAGTCCTCGTCCAGGCCATTGGGGGTCCTGGGTGTCAGAAGGCAGTGTGGCCCCCATGATGCTCTACGTAGAAGTCGGGGCCCCGCTCCGCTGCCAGCTTAGGGCATGTCACAAGGGACAGTGTGACAGTGGTCGCAATGCAGACTCCGTGCTGGAGCGGCCTGGGTTCACATCCCTGCTCTGCTCCTTCCTGTCAGTGAGGACGTTGGCCTTGATGTTGTGACCTGCAGAGGGTATATAATGATAATGCCGGCCTCACAGGGTTGTCGCGAACGTCGAAGGGGTGCACGCATGTTGAGTGCTCGGAACAGTGCCGCGTTAGTAATTAGGATTTGGTGGAGTTCACAAGCACAAAATACTGGGACAGGAAGTAGAAGGAAGATAGAATGAGGGAGAAGAAGCTGCTTTGGGGTAGACCACACGCATGGGGGATTGGAGAGATGGAAAGGGGCTTCCTACGGGGGTCTGGGTGGAGTCCTTCCTGGGTCCACTGGCGTTTCCTATTGCACTAAGTCTAAGAGATGGAGCCAAGGGCCTCACCCACTCACCAAATACTCACCGATGCTTGCACTGGCTGAGCTGTGCGCCCGGCCCTGGGCTTTGTTGCTCTCTGCCCTGGAGACGTGTCACACGGTCCAGCTCTTTGACATCTGAAGAAACAAAATCGGAGATTTGGTTTCTGCCACTTGCTGGTGGTTTGACCTTCTTTGCCTTTGGTTTCCTCCTCTACCTCAGAGAGCCCTGGTGAAGATCCAGTGGGTGAGTAAACAAAGGCAAACCAAGCGGAATCCCCAATGAGCACAGTTCTCGAAGCTCACGTGCAGATAGATTACAGCCTTAACTGAAATACAAACTATGAAATTACTAGGGACTATCTGTATGACAATGTCTTTATGGACTCCAGGTGAGAAAGGGATCCTTTTAAAAACTTCAAAAGCCCCATCGTAAGACTCAAAATTAGTGGGATCGCTCTAAATGAAGGATTTCTATAAAACAAAGGACACAATGTGCCAAAGATAACAAACAGACAGCCCATTGGGAACAGAGTACACTATCTAAAGCCAGAAGGAGACACTGTCTAGAAGAAACAGGACCTCCTACGCATCAAGGAGACAGAGAGAAGAACTGAGTGGAAAAACAGGCAGAGGACAAGGGCTCCGTTTTCAGAACAAGAAACTAAAGATCCCCGGCCAACGTGTGGAGAGGAGTTTATTGGGTACAAAGTCACTGCAGCTTAAAGCAATGAGATATCGCTTTGTACCTATTCGGCAAAAATGTAAAAGCCGAGTGACACCAGCTGGGTTAGGGATGCGGCACTATAAGCTCCCTGTGTGGCCGGTGGTGATGTATCCGGGGTGTAGCTATTCTGTGGAATAACCCTTCGTACTTCGCGGGACTATGCCTGTGCCACATAACCAGTAACCAGTAATCCGATCCTGGGAGCGCGTGCGTGCGTGCATGCGTGTGTGTCCTGAACCTTCTCGTGCAGGGGTCTAAGGACACATGCATGAGGTGCTCATCATAGCAGAGGGTTCTTGTAGGGACAGGGAACTGAGCACAATCCAGGGCCCTTCAGCGGGGGAATGGACAGGTAAGACCTGGAGACGTGAAGTCTTTTTTTTTTTAATTTTTTTTTTAATGTTTTATTTATTTCTAGGAGAGAGAGAGAGAGACAGCGTGAGCAGGGGAGGGTCAGAGAGAGAGAGAGCGAGTCACAGACTGAAACAGGGTCCAGGCTCTGAGCTGGCAGTCAGCACAGAGCCCGACGCGGGGCCCGAACCCACGAACCGCGAGATCACGACCTAAGCGAAAGTCGGACGCTTAACCGACTAAGCCACCCAGGTGCCCCAACGTGAAGTCTTTAAAAGAAAGAAAAAAGAAGCTGCATCTGCCTCAGCCGGAAGCAACCGTGCATGCGTGCATCCTCATTGACGTAAATGTAGCTGACAGCAATAGAAATTAAAATACGGCCGTAGGAAACAACAGACCGAAATTCCAACACAAACCAGGACAAATGTGAAACACGCCAGGATAGTTGTCTTTGGGGGAAGAGAGCGTGGGAATTGAGGCAAAAGGAAGTAGCTATTTAAAAAAGGGTTTAGCACAGGGGTGCCTGGGTGGCTGAGTCTGTTGAGCATCTGACTCTTGGTTTTAGCTCAGGTCATGATTTCACGGTTCTTGAGTTTGAGCCCTGTGTGGGGCTCCGAGCTGACAGTGCGGACCGAGCCTGCTTGGGATTTTCTCTCTCTCAATCTCTCTGACCCTCTTCCACTCGCTCTCTTGGTCTATCAGAATAAATAAATAAACCTTAAAAATTTTTCTAAAGGGGCAACTGGGGACTCAGTTGATTAAGCATCTCACTTCAGCTCAGGTCATGATCTCATGGTTCATGAGTTTGAGCTCCCCGTCAGGCTCTTTGCTGACGGCTCAGAGCCTGGAGCCTGCTTCAGATCCTGTGTCTCCCTCTCTCTCTATCCCTCCCCTGCTCATGCTCTGTCTCTCAAGAATAAATATATGTTAAAAAAATTTTTAAATTGGGGCGCCTGGGTGGCTTAGTCGGTTGAGTATCCCACTTTCGCTTAGGTCATGATCTTGCGGTTTGTGGGTTCAAGCCCCGCGTCGGGCTCTGTGCTGACTGGCAGCTCAGAGCCTGGAGCCTATTTCAGAGTCTGTATCTCCCTCTCTCTCTGACCCTCCCCTGCTCACACTGTCTCTCTCTCTCCTAGAAATAAAATAAAAACATATTTTTAAAAAGTTTTAAAAAATTTTTTTAAATAAAAAAAGTGTTTTGCACAGAAATTGGCATACAATACTCACTCTCCAAGTATTAGTTATTATTGATTAACCAAAAAGAATAGTCCAACAATATAGGTAGGTCAAATTATTTTACTGCATACCTTAAGCTTGCACAGTGTAGTATGTTGACTATATCTTTTTTTTAAATATTTTTAATGCTTTTTTATTTATTTCTGAGAGAGAGAGAAAGAGTGTGTGAGCAGGGGAGGGTCAGAGAGAGGGAGACACAGAATCTGAAGCAGGCTCCAGGCTCTGAGCTAGCTGTCAGCACAGAGCCTGACCTGGGGCTGGAACCCACGAACCATGAGATCAGGACCTGAGCCGAAGTCAGGCGCTTAACTGACTGAGCCACCCAGGTGCCCCTAAAAATATTTTTTAGATGTTTATTTATTTTTGAGAGAGACACAGAAGAAAAGTCGGGGAGGGACAGAGAGAGAGGGAGACACAGAACTTGAAGCAGGCTCCAGGCTCTGAGCCATCAGCACAGAGTCCGACGCGGGGCTCAAACCCACAAGCCATGAGATCATGACCTGAGCCAAAGTGGGACGCTTAACCACTGAGCCACCCAGGTGCCTCCCTTACCCCCATTGTCGACTGTATCTTAATAAAACTGGAGAAAAAACAAAGAGAAGGCAGCGAGTGCTCTTCCCCAGGCACACATTCTGGTAAGCTCCTGGAGGAAACAGGGTCTGATTAAAATTTTAAACTTCAGGGGAGCCTGGGTGGCTCAGTCAGATAAGTGTTCGACTTCGTCTCAGGTCATGGTCTCAGGGTTCGTGGGTTCGAGCCCCACATCAGGCTCTGTGCTGACAGCTCAGAGCCTGGACCCTGTTTCAGATTCTGTGTCTCCCTCTCTCTCTGCCCCTCCCCCATTCATGCTCTGTCTCTCTGTCTCAAAAATAAATAAACTATAACAAATTTAATTTTAAACTTCAAAATGCATACATACATAAAACAAAATAAAATGTAAAGCTTCTGCTCTGAAAAAGCCAGATCAAAAGAATTAGAAGACAAGCCACAGAGGAAATATTTGCAAAAGACACATCTGATAAGGACTGTTATCTAAAGTACACGAAGAACTCTTAAAACTCTTAAAAACAACCATAAGGAAACAAACAACCTGATTTTCAAAAATGAGCCATAGACATTTTAGATGCCTCACCAAAGAAGGCATAAGAGAGCAAATAAGCATATGAAAAGAGGCTCTCATCATGTCCTGGGGAAATGCCAATTAAAACAACAGTGGGGGGGGGTGCCTGGGTGGCTCAGTCTGTTAAGCCTCCGACTTTAGCTCAGGTCTCGGTCTTGTGGTTTATGAGTTCGAGCCCCGCGTCGGGCTCTGTGCTGACAACTCAGAGCCTGGAACCTGCTTCAGATCCTGTGTCACCCTCTCTTTCTGCCCCTACCCTGCTCATACTTTGTCTCTCTCTCTCTCTCAAAAATAAATGAAAATTTGAAAAAATTTAAAAAAACAATAAAACAACAATGACTATCACTACGCGCCTATTAAAATGGTCAAAATGCAGAACACTGACACCACCAAATGCTGCTGAGAATGTAGAGCAACAAAAAAATCTCCTTTATTGCCAGTGGGAACGGAAAATGGCACAGCCATTTTGGAAGTGTCAGACACAACGGCACGCACCCTTATGATATGATCTAGCAATATGTTCCTTGGCATTTACCCAAGGGAGCTGAAAACAAGTTCACAAGAAAACCTGCACATGGTGTTTATCGCACTCTGATTCATACTTACCCAGACTTGGAAGCCATCCAGATGTAGGTGGATGGTTAAATAAACCATGGTGACTCCAGGCAACGGGACCTCGTACGGCACTATCAAGCTACAAAAGTCCATATTACTTAGTGGAAGAAGCTAATCTGAAGATGTTACTGTGCTGTATGATTTCAGTTATGTGACGTTCTGGAAAAGGCACAACTCTGGGGGCAGTGACAAGATCAGCAGTTGCCAGGGGTTGAGGAGGGGGCGTTACTTGGCAGGGCACAAAGGATTAGTGGGGCAATGAGCGTACTCTGTGCGATTTTGTAATGATGGGTACCTGTCATCATACATTTGTCCAAACCCATAGAATGTACAAACCTGTTACCATAGAACGAACCGTAAGGTTAACTGTGGACATCGAGTGATCACGATGTGTCAATGTAGGTTCATCCTTGGTTTAAAAAAAGAAAAAAAGGTACCATTCTGGTGAGTGGTGTTGATAATGGGGAAGCCTGTGCGTGGAGAGGAAGCAGGGTGTGTCTGGGAAATCTCTGTACCTTCCTCTTGATTTTGTTGTAAACTTAAAACTGCTTAAAAAAAGAAGTAAAGATTTGGGGCGCCTGGGTGGCTCAGTCAATTAAGTGTCAGACTTTGGCTTGGGTCATGATCTCACAGTTCATGGGTTCGAGCCCCGCGTCAGGCTCTGTGCTGATGGCTCAGAGCCTAGAGCCTGCTTGGGATTCTGTGTCTCCCTCTCTTTCTTCCCCTCCCCTGCTCACGCTCTGTCTCTGTCTCTCTAAAAAAAAAAACCCATTAAACAAATCAATAAATAAAATAAAAGAAATGAAGTCTTTAAAAGAAAGAAAAAAGAAGCTGCATCTGCCTCAGCCATTTCTCGGGAGCCTAAAACAGTATCTGGCAGTGAATATGTATTAAATGACTGCACAAAGCCTGGTCAGCAGCAGAGCTGCTCAGCAGAACGCTCAAGCCTTCTACACAACCCAGAGGAACATTCCGGTCCTCTCCTCAAAGCTCTGAGTTAGAGTTAGCCATGTGTTGTATTTACGCATCTTTTGTACCCAGATCTCAAAGCCCAGGAAGGTCTGCTAACCGTCCACATGACACCCCCCTCCCCTGAGCTAGAACTCCAGGCCTTTGCGGTTCACTCCGGTGGCTTCCACACCTTTCCATGAACCCTGGTGGAGGAGCTGCCCCCAGGGTTTGTTGATCCAGAAAGCCGTAGCTGAGGGAAGTGAGTCAGCCTCTTGCCACACACGGACCCACACAGCAGGGGCACACACTTCAGGGCACAAGGAAATACATCTGACGAGCTGGTTGTTACATCAAGAGAGCTGATGTCAGGGGAAGTGCTCAGCAGTCAGCAGACACCCGCAGGGACGTGCTAGGGTCTGTTTTGACCACACCCCTCCGAGCAGTTCCAGGATGAGCGAAAGGGGAAAAGCCCAGCCACCATGACTGGCAGAAAAGTGGCCATTTGGGCAACTATTTTGTATGTTATGAAATCAGCCTTTGCATGGTCTAGACCAAACTGCCTCAGGATTATGGCTTCTGACCGCAAAACCAGTAGGGCATCACCTAGTCTGTGATCCTCCCTCATGAAAGCATCACCTTGAGGCGCTGGGGCTTCCTTAGAAATTTTTTTTTAATGTTTATTTATTTTTGAGACGATGGGGAGGGGCAGAGAGAGAGAGGGAGACACAGAATCTGAAGCAGGCTCCAGGCTCCCAGCCATCAGCACAGAGCCTGATGTGGGGCTCAAACCCACGAGCTGTGAGATCATGACCTGAGCCCAAGTTGGACGCTTAACCGACTGAGCCACCCAGGTGTCCCTTCCTTAACAACTTTTCACATACCCTGCCACTCCCCCACTTTGCTCACGGAGGCCATCGGTTCCCTTCGTGAGCCCCAGAGCAGCCGTGTGCCACGTTCTTTTGCACATTAGGCTTCTACAGGGAGTGTTTGAAAATCCCAGGACCCAGGCTGCACCCGGACCAATTAAGCCGCAATCTATGGGCGCTGGTTGTGAGCATCAGTGTTCCCTAAACTCCCCAGGGTGGCCTCAGCTCGCTGCCACGGCTGAGCCACATTGTTATTGAGTCCCATTTATAGGGCACTTTGAGTACAGGTCTATTAAATAAAGTGTGAAAATGATTCCGTCTGCGAGGGCCAGTGCCAGGGCTTTAGTCCTGGACATTTACTGGGCCAGGTTATGAGTGAGAATCATCCACCCCAGGCACAACCTGCTGGCTTTCACTCCATGGCTTTGCTGAGACTCTTAGCAGTCACCGGACCCTTAGCATGGCTAACTGCGGCAGGCTTCTCTGGGTCTAGTGCCTGGGCCAGTGCCTGGGATGTTATAGCAGAAGGGGACTGTGGCTACCATGTGCCCAAATTATTTTACAGGTAGGAAAACTGAGGACGTGAGGTGTTAAGTGACTTGTCCCGTAGTTATGGTGGCCATATTATCTGAAACCCCAAATCAAGATGTACGGTTTGTTATTTTTAATATATCTCGGTTAAATAAAAAAAGTCGAGCTGGGAGGTGTAATTTGAATGGCCCCAAAGTATCAGCGGTACTGGGTCATCTTAAAGCTGTATAATGGGCTCACCAAGGCGAATCAGCACCACTCTGGAGAACTCAGGCCTCTCCCCCTACATTTTGAGTTCTGTCTTCATCTAGAGATGACTGGACTCAGCTGGGTGAGAGAGTGAGCCCTGACAGTGACTCCTCCTGGCAAAAGTGAGTCATACCAGGAAGATGGGCAGATTTCTGCTCCTCCACCTCACAGTCCACGGCTTTGATGCCACCTGGTCACAGCCTGGCTCTGGGGAGACTGGGTCTCACAGGGAGACGGGGGAAGAGAGGGGAAGTTAAATTACCCCAGTCTGTTACCCTCCAGCGGGAAGAACAGTGCAGCGGGGTCTCAGGCCAGAGAGAACAAGGAGATGCTCATCCGAAGGATTCCTGAGTCACAACCTTCAGATTTTACCCTGTTTACAGTTTGCAAAGAGCATCCCTTTCCATTGCGACAGCCTCCTGGTAATCCCTGCCTCAGTTCCCCACAACCAACTCATTTTCACACAACTGCCACCACGTATCTTATAAGATATGAGTGTGATGAGGCCACTGCCCTCCTCAAGAGCCTGCAGTGGCTCCCCATTGCCCGCAGAGTATTAGCAGGAGCCCACCCGGCATTGGATGCCCTCCATTCCCAAGCCTCAAACTTCCTTCCTGGCCTCATCCGACACCTTCTTCCTCCACGCACACGCACTCTAATCCACTCCCTGAGCTTCCCAGCCACCCCTGATGCCTCTCCCCTTCCCTTCTCCAGCTCAGCCCATGCCTTAAACGCCTCCTCCTCTGTAAACCAGCCCCTTCTGCTCCTTCTGGTCAGCATGAGCCACGAGCCACCCTTTCCTTAAAACCCTCACTGCAAATAGCAGGGAAGTCTACTTAGCCCTGTGTGGCCTGGTCTTGCATTCCTGTAAGGTGTTTACAAACATTTCCCTATAGACAGTGCATTCCTCGAGGGCAAGTGACTATGAATTCTGCCATTTGTGGGGACAGAAACCCAAACTCTCCTCTTCATAGGCAATATGATACCCTCCTTGGGTACAGCATTCTTTCCCAGCCATCATCTCTGGGTGTTTAGGTATATATATATATACACACACACACACACATACATATATATACATATATGTATATGTTATATACATATATACATATATATGTTATATATATACATATATATATATAAAACAGTGTTTAATAAAATGGGATTGGATGAAGGTGGCATGTGTTGAAAATCACCCACCGTGCACCCCGTTCCTGCCTAGAACTGACCCAGGGCAGCACAGAGTCTCAAATCACCCCTGCTCGGCAGCTGCCCCAGACAATGCCCTATTCTGTCTCCTATTGTCTCAGCCCACTGCAGGTGGGATGGGGTCCCTACGGAGCCGCCAAAATTCCTTTCTGTAAGCAGATCCCCCAGAGCAAGGGCCCAGCACACTCTGCTGTAGGCCGCCAGGGGCATTCGCCTCGCTCAGTGTCGAACTCCTTCCTTAGTCTTCTCCTCTTGTGCTGGTTCCTGGCAGAATCCTCCAGACTGGATTGTCCTCTTGGGATGCGCTCCCATTAGTGATGCTCTTGCTTCACGAGAGTGTACTGTCCCCAGACTACGCAGTCCCTTGTAGGGTGTTGGGCTGTTAGTTAAATGCAGAAGAGTCAAGCCTTGGTCTACACTCAAGGTCTTTCTTTTTTTTTTTTTTAATTTCTTAATGTTAATTTAGTTTTGGGAGAGAGAGAGAGACAGAGCATGAGCAGAGGAGGGGCAGAGAGAGAGGGAGACATAGATTCCAAAGCAGGCTCCAGGCTCTGAGCTGTGAGCACAGAGCCCGACGCGGGGCTCGAATTCACAGACAGTATGATCATGACCTTAGCCAAAGTAGGACACTTAACCGACTGAGCCACTCAGGCGCCCCTCAAGATCTTTCTGAGCTCCAGATCAGAATTTCTGACTCCTAACGATGCCCCAAAGCAACCTCAATTTCCCTCCTAACTAGCGAATGCTTTGCTGGGAGAAATAAACTTGCACTATTGGCCCTATTTCCTACCAGTAGGCAGAATATATTCTTGATTTTGGCCTTGACCACATGCCTTCCTTTGGCTAACAGAAGTCACACCATGCACTAGATGAGCCTCTGGCATTGCCATGAGAGGAGCTTTCTCTAGACAGCTGCTGTCTCCTGAGTTGGGGCCAGAAAAAACACATGTGGGACAAAGCTACCCTGGCCAATGTGCAAACTTAATGTAAGGAACAGATCTGTCCTCACCCCTGTGGATGGATCAGAGCCATGGACCCTGCTGACTCCCAGAGCTGTGATAATAAAGGACTGTGGCTTTAAGCCACTGAATGTTGGGATGTTTTGTTACACAGCGTTACTGTAGCAATAGCTAACCAATACAATCTTACATAAGTGACGAATGTATAAAATATAGATACACAAATTAAGATTACTTTTGCAGGGAAAATCCACATAACCACCACCAAGGTCAGGAAGTGAAGCATCCCTCAATACATCAGAAACCTCCATGTGTCTCTTCCTGATCACCACCCCCTCCCTCAGCCCTTGAGATAATCACAGTTTCAACTTTAAAAAAAAATACAATTTCAAGGCACCGGGGTGACTCAGTCAGTTAAGAGTCTGACTTCAGCTCAGGTCATGATCTCACGGTTCATGAGTTCGAGTCCCACATCGGGCTCTGTGCTGGCAGCTCGGAGCTTGGAGCCTGCTTCGGATTCTGTGTCTCTCTCTCTGCCCTTCCCCCGCTCACACACACACACACACACTCTCTTTCTCTCAAAAACAACATTAAAAAATATTTTAAAGAATCACTTTGGCTGTGGCAGTAGATTTTGGGGGAATAAGAAAGAAGGGAGACCTAACAGAAGGTTACTGTAAGGATCTCGAGAGTGTTAAGAGCTCAGGCCAGACCTCAGCTTCCTTCTCCACCAGCGTCACCAGCATCTCCCCCTCAGGCCGAGCCACCCTGACCTGAGAGGGTCTCTGGGCCACCCCGAGAAATATCCCATTTCTGCAATCCCTCTCCCCTAACCCAGCGAGCACTGTTCAGACACCCTGCCCACTGTGGATCCTTCCCTGGCTGACACCATTCTCCCCTCGCCCCCAACTAGACTCTTCCAGCAGGCAATTAGGTGTCCCCAGACCACTGATGCAATGATAAATGTGATCTATACCCTAAGTCTATTTCTCACTGAACTTTAGACAACTCTTATCTTTGGGTTTTATCTTTATATTTGCCACTGAGTGGGCATTAAAGGCAATAATGGAACCGATCCATTATCTGGACACGATCCTGACGATGGTGATTAGAAAACAGAGCCACCCGTTGAGCCTGCAGGCTGGGTCACAAGGGAAGAAACAGTTTGGTCAAAGTGGTCAAACCAGAACTGGAATTCACAGGGTGGGTGGATTTCTTGAAAGAATTCGAGGAAGGCGGGAATGGCATAGCTTGGCTTCCAGAACAATGGGGCACCCTCGCTGCGTCTGTGCTGTGAGGAGCAAAGCTAGAGGCGCCTAGGGCCAGAATCTCCCTAAAATAGAAGCTGGAAACACAGCTCACTGTTGCTTAACAGCAGATAAATCTCTCCTATCTCTCCTCTTACCAGTTAGCTAATGGTTACAGCCAGCCCCGTTTCAAGATGTGACCCCCGGCACCCATTCCTGTTCAGCGTGAGTTCTTGGCTCTGTTCCCATCTGGTCTCTGGAGAAGTTGCGACATGGGGGTAAATTAAGTCATAAAAACAGGCCAAACTCTCTAGTTAGTTGGCTGTTGGGATTCTGGATACAGAAAACGGGAGGGCAGAGGGAGAAAGTGAGGAAGAAGGTAGAACTGGGGAACAGGGACAGAAGAAAACCGGGGAAGCGATGAACACTGGGTTTTATTATAAACTTATTGCATTACTTACACCAATGTAAGTAAAGAATGGGGTTTTTAAAGATGTTTATTTATTTTTGAGAGAGAGAGAGAGGGAGGAGCATAGAGAGAGGGGGACAGAGGATCTGAGGCATAGAGCCTGGTGTGGGGCTTGAACCCACAAACCATGAGCTCATGACCTGAGCCTAAGGCGGACGCTCAACCAGCTGAGCCACCCAGGCGCCCCAAGAATGTGTTTTATTAAAACACTGCAAATTACTTCAAGGCGGGCTAGACCATTGCTTCACAAACTGTCCAGGAACAGGGCTGATCTGTGTGTCACTGGTGAAGAACACACAGGAGTTAAGGGAAATTTTTTAGAATGTCTCATAGCGGTTTTAGAGAGTGATTTTCTATTGTTGAATCTAATAATAACAAGAGGGTTTATATTTTGTCTTTTTTTTTTTCATTTTTCATTTTCCAAGTGCAGGGGAGGCAGAGCTGACCTCTTCCCTCGTAGAGTTTCTGGCTGTTCCTAAAGATTTCATCTATGAAGGACAGCTTAATGGGGAAAAAAAGCACACACATTTATTTACTATCGNCGAACCCACGAACCGCAAGATCATGACCTAAGCGAAAGTTGGACGCTTAACCGACTAAGCCACCCAGGCGCCCCTATTTACTATAGGTTTTATGTGCCATGAGAATGATGCTAAGGAGGTGAAGACCCAAAGATGTGACAAAGCCTAAATGTTTAAAATTTTTTTCAATTTTTATTTATTTTTGAGAGAGAGGGGGAGAGAGAGAGAGAGAGAGACAGATCATGAGCGGGGGAGGGGCAGAGAGAGAGGGAGCCACAGAATCTGAAACAGGTTCCAGGCTCCGAGCTGTCAGCACAGAGCCGGAGGCGGGGCTCGAATCCACGAACCACAAGATCATGACTGAGCCAAAGTGAGACACTCATCCGACTGAGCCACCCAGGCACCCCAAAACCGGCATGTCTTTAAACTGGGTTGAACAGCGAGATGCAATGGTAGAAAAGTAACTAAAACATAGGGGAAGCTGAAGGAAGAGAATGATTTTAACAAAGTCTGTTCGTACAGAACTTCCTCAACTTCAACCCCCTGCCCTTGATGCTAAGAGATATTAAAAGTCTTAGTAACCAAAATGCAACTGTCAGAACGGGGTCACCCTAGAGCTACAACCACCCCAGGGAGCACATGCCCTCCGGGCCAC
Source organism: Crocuta crocuta (assembly GCF_008692635.1). Lineage (NCBI taxonomy): Eukaryota > Metazoa > Chordata > Mammalia > Carnivora > Hyaenidae > Crocuta > Crocuta crocuta. Next base: position 3,737,558 of record NW_027536465.1, read on the forward strand.
TCTCAAGGTCTCCACAAGTGTCAGAGCTGTTGAAGACCATTCACAGTGTTCTAGATTGTGCTGAGGAAATGCTGATGCCTTCGGCTTCTATCGCAATATTTTGGGCAGGAGGCTGCCTAAACCAAAACTCTGGCGAAGTACCTCTGCATGAATCAAATCCGGTGACTCCTATGATCCGTCTCCGGAGGGGTGGAAAAGGAGAAGGTCTTCAAGGAACTCTGTGTCCTTGGGAAGATATCAGCACTGAACGTGCCAAATGTGGCTCTGGGTACAAACACAACGTAAAAAATCTCTCAAAGAAGCAGGTACTCTGAGTTCAAATGAATGAGAGAAATTACTATGTGAAGAGAGGCTTCTGCGAGGTAGGTGACCTGGGTCTAAAAGACCGGTAGAAGTTTAATAGAGAGGAAGGGATTTGTTTGCTTTTTTGGCTAACAGGCAAAGGGAAGAATGCAGTAGTGTAGGTGTGGCCAGGGAGCACCTTAAGTGACTCAGGGCTATATCTTAGGGCTATTTGCACCCCAAAGGGTTATAAAACTAGAGTCAAAGAGCACTCTTGGAGGGTGGTGACTGAGTGGTACAGTCGGTTAAGCATCTGACTTTGGCTCAGGTCATGATCTCACACTTTGTGGGTTCAAGTCCCGCGTTGGGCTCTGTGCTGACAGCTCAGAGCGTGGAGCCTACTTTGGGTTCTGTGTCTCCCTCTCTTTCTGCCCTTCCCCCATTTGTGTGTGTGGAGGGGGGGAAGTGCACTCTCTCTCTCTCTCAAAAATAAATAAACATTAAAAAAAAGAAAAACATTAAGTAATTCGGGTGTTTGGCTGGCTCCGTTGGAAGAGTGTGTCATTATTCATCTCAGGGTTGTGAGTTGGAGGCCCATGTTGGGGATAGAGATTGCTTAAATCAATAAATCTTAAAACAAAAAAGAAAAATGTTTATTATGTAATTCATACCAGTAACTTAGATAAAACATAAATCATGAAGATTGTTCATTAATCACTGAAGTTTGAGGAGCGCCTGGGGCGCTCAGTCAGTTAAGCCTCCAACTTCTGCTCAGGTCATGATCTTGTGGTTCATGAGTTTAAGTCCAGCTTCGGGCTCTGTGCTGACAGCTCAGAGCCTGGAGTCTGCTTCGGATTCTGTGTCTTCCTCTCTCTCTGCCCCTCCACTGCTCACACTCTTCCTCTCTCTGTCTCTCAAAAATGACGAAATGTTTAAAAAAGTTAAAATAAACGAATAGCGGAGAAGAGGCAGGAAACTCCGAATATGCGAGAACAGTGTCATCCTGACATAAAATGAATGTGAGCATGAGAATGAACGGGAGCCTACTGCTCCCATCCAGCCCGTCCGTAGGTCAGGGTCATCTGCCGCATACCTCTCCTCTCCTGCACTGCGTGCGCTGGGGGTGCCCCCAGACACCTGGCAGAGAAGGGGGTGGGCTGCAAGGTAGAGGTGAATTCTCGTGCCCAGCAGAGACTTCCCTGGGGCACAGCCTGGGCAGCTTCTGGCGAGGTGGGACCATCAGCCGCCTTACACCACCTAGTCTCCTTCCAGAACATTCTCTCACATCCTTCTGTTCATAAGCTAAACCTCTCTTTTTCTGGGGAAAAAGGCAAGCTGGTTATTTTTCAATTTCAGAAATCCTCAAGGGGCAAAACCAACGTACAAGGACCGGCGGGGAAACTAACCAGATGATTCACCGGCTCTCTCTTGCTTCACACTCAGACTGGGCCAGTCGTGCAGGAGGCTTGGGAGCCCCTGCCAGACCCCACTCTCCAGTATCCTTAGCCTATTCATTTAGTGGATACCAGTGCAAGGCACTGGGAGGTGGGGATCGAAACACCACAGCCCCCACCCTCCAAAGGGCCTCTGCTCACCCAGCCTGTTGTGTTCCTCCACACCGGCTCAGCCCCTCAGTTCTCTACTCCACCGAGGCCAGAGGCCTAGGCCCCTCCTGGACTCTTCTTTCTCTTTTGCTCTCCCTCCCCCACCCCTCCCATCTAACCAATCACCACGCCCTCTCGAGAAACGTGACAACTGGTGGGTACTGTTCTCCACGTGTGTGTCAGTCTGGAGGTCTCCAAATGGAAAGTTAAGTTTAACAGAAGATAAATACAATTTCTTGAACTGGTCCCTTCTGCTCTGTTACTTCAGAGCCCGGATGCTCATCACCCCTTTACCTTATCTGCGCCTCCTGCCTTTGCGCAGCTCAGCACCCCCCACCGCCGCCCCCTCCCCTTCCCAGCCAGCCTTCCATGGAGTGACTGTTCTCTCAACACCAAAGGAAGAGGGCGGCAGGGGCTCCTCCTTCTAGAGACAATGGTTTAAACTGCTTTCAGTTGAAGGAGCTGCAGGACATGGGACCCGGTCAAGCCTGCTGCCTGGCAAGCTCTCCCCCAGGGCTGGGGGTCAGGACCCGGGTTCTGGTCCCAGCATGGCTGCCAGCAAGGCTATGAGGCTGACCCACTGCCAGTCTCCAGGTCTGTAGGAAGGAAATGCATAGAAACACCACCAGCCCTTGCCAGCGCGTTGACTTTCAAAGGGATTTGAAGACCTTTATCATCTTGTTTGACCATCAGCACAGACCCATGGGGAAGTCAGGGCATGTTTCATGGTTATTTTACTTGGTGTGTTCTTGGCTGAGTGTGAAATGAACACCTCCCTCCCAGAGGAAGGCTGACACACGTCTGGTTCAAGCAAATGAATGACCACATTTCAATTGACTGATTTGTCTGAGGCACGTTCAAATGCCAAAGAAAACAGAAACGAAGAGAAGCCCTGTAGGAAGAAGGAAAGTAGACATGTATTTCAACTTACTAGGATGTCTCTTCAAATTTTAACCATGCAACAAAAAACCACTGATTTGGGGGCACCTGGGTAGCTTGTCAGTTAAGCATCCGACTCTTGATTTGCACTCTAGTCGTGATTCCATGGTTTGCAAGATCGAGCCCCGCATCAGGCTCTGAGCTGACAGCGCAGAGCCTGCTTGGGATTCTCTCTCTCTGTCTCTCTCTGCTCCTCCGCTGCTGGATCTCTCTCTCTCTCTCCCTCTCTCTCTCTCTCTCTCTCTGGAGTGAGCCAGAAAGCATGGGGGGGGGGGGTCAGGAAGGGAACTGTCCATGGAGGAGGGAAGTTATGATTTAAGGAAGATTCCAGAAGTCTCCTGGAAGTACAGGTGACCAGACTTCCCACAGATCGGTCCCGTGGGGTGAGTAAAGGAGAGAATCAAGAATGCATCTTAGGCTTTAGAAGCAAGCAATTCACTTTCTTTCTGTCAATTGTAATGAAATACACATAACTTAAAAGTTACCACTTAATCCATTTTTAAAACGTTTTATCTATTTATCTATCTATCTATCTATTTTTTAGAGAGAGTGAGCAGGAGAGGTGCAGAGAGAGAGGACACAAAGGATCTGAAGCGAGCTCTGTGCTGATGGAAGAGAGCCCCATACGGGGCTCAAACTCACAAATCATGAGATCACGACCTGAGCCGAAGTCTGATATTCAACTGACTGAGCCACCCAGGTGCCCCACCACTTAATCCATTTTTTTAAGGGTACGATCAATGGCATTAAGTACATCCCCGATGTTGTGCAACCATCACAATTATCCGCTTCTAGAATTTTCTTGGGTTTATTTTTGTGACCCCAACAATCCGGGTACTCCTCGGACTCCGTGGCAAGCGGAGAGCCGGGGAGTTTCTTGCCAGTCAGTGCTACTGCACACAAGACCCATCTCTGATGTTTCCTCTGATTGTTTCCAGGGGGCTCCCGGGCCCTGGGAACACGACTGTCATGCTTTATTTTTCTCCTGATTTTGCTTCAGCAAATCCTAGTAACAACCCTGGGCACGATGCTGAGTGAGAACTTGCTCTTAACCTCGATGAGGACCGAGGACTGAGTACTCTACCCTTCCTGTCTCCCAGGCACACGCACACAAGAGGGTGCTGAGTGGAGCGTGGGTTAGAGAGTCCTTTTGACATTAACCCGAAGCTGCCCCCTCCTGTCCACCCCAGGGGGGATCAGTTACAGAAAGGTTGGCGAAAGGACAGAGAGGACAGATGTCTCCAACTGAAACCCTATAGGAGGGAGAACAGGACTTTGGAGCCCTGCAGAGAGGGAGGGAGATGGGGGGAGGGCTGGTTTGCAAAGACACCTTGACCTCTAACAGCTGGCTTTAGAGAAGTCTCTAACAAGTAGAAAAGCTAAGACTGCTTATGGAGAACCCTCGCTTGGGAATGTGGAGTAAGACTGGGCCCCTCCTCTCACCCCTCCTCAGGACAGAGCTCCAGAGTTACATCCGCGAAGCAGTAACAACGTCCTCTAGAGTTTAACTCAGGATCAAGACAGCACAGATCTTTTCTTTCCTAAATGGTGGCATGTTTATAACTCTCTGGAAAGAAGCCTAATGGGGTATCCTAGAGCTAGGCTTGGAGAGGAGCAATCACGTAGGTAAGTTGGTAAACTAGTTAAGAGACTGACACAGGGGGAAGTCAACTCATCTTACCATCCTAATGACCGAAGAAGCTTAAATGATTTAATTCTGTATCAGGTTTCTTTGGCTGCTGTAACAAATTACCACATACTTGGTGGCTTAAACCAGTTATCTATATCTATATCTATATCTATATCTATATCTATATCTATATCTATATCTATATCTATATCTATATCATCTATATCTATATCTATATCTACACCTACATCTATCTATCTATATCTATCTATCATCTATCTATCTATCTATCTATCTATCATCTATCTATCTATCTATCTATCTATCTATCTATCTATTTATCTATCTATATCTTATAGTTCCAGAGGGCAGAAGTGTCATTGGGCTAAATGTGGGTGTCACCAAGGCTGTGTTCCTTTCTGGATGCTCCAGGGGAGAATCTATTTCCCTGCCTTTTCCAGCCTCCAGAGGCTGCCCACATTCCTTGGTTCATACCATTCAATGCCATCAATAGTGGGTTGAGTCCTGGAACTCCAACCTCCTCTTCTGCCCCCCTCTTCCAAATTTAATAACCCCCATGATTACCATGGGCCCACTGGACACTCTAGGGCAATCTTCCAGTTTTAATGTCAGCTGATGAACAACTCAATTACATCTCAATTACACCTGAATTCCATCTGTAGCCATAATTCTCCTTTATCATGTAAGGCAACATATTTACACGTTCCAGGGATTGGGGCATAAACATCCTTAGGGGTGGGGGAATGATTCTGCCATAATTCCTATCAGAAGAGCAGAAATAAGAAGAGTGTTTTCAATTCGGTAAATGAATTCAGTTAAGTCACAGGATACAAAATGAATATACAGAAATATTCTTCTAGATATATCTCTGCAGGCAAAGGAAACAAAGGCAAAAATAAACTCTTGGGACTACACCAAAATAAAAAGCTTCTGCACAGCCCAGGAAACCATCAACAAAATAAAAAGACAACTTGTGGAATGAGAGATTTTTGCCAATGATATATCTGATAAGGGCTTAGTATCCCAAATATATAAAGAACTTATACAACTCAACACCAAAAAACCAAATAACCCAATTTAAAAATCGGCAGAGGACCTGAATAGACATTTTTCTTTTTTCTTTAAAGAAATTGTTTTACTCTTTATTTATTTTTGAGGGAGAGATACAGAGTAAGAAATGGGGAGGAACAGAGAGAGAGGGAAACACAGAATCTAAAGCAGGCTCCAGGCTCTGAGCTGTCAGCACAGAGCCCAATGCAGGGCTCAAACTCACGAACCGTGAGATCATGACCTGAGCCGAAGTTGGATGCCTAACCCACTGAGCCACTCAGGCGCCACTCTTTCTTTCTCTCTTTCTTTCTTTCTTTCTTTCTTTCTTTCTTTCTTTCTTTTCTTTCTTTCTTTCTTTTTTTTTTAAATACGGAAGGTGTCACGGATTTGTGAAGATATCCAGATGGTCAACAGACACACAAAAACATGCTCAACATCACTCGTCATCAGGGAAATGTAAATTCAAACTACAATGAGATATCACTTTATACCAGTCAGAATGGCTAAAATAAAAAAACACANAATGCAGGGCTCAAACTCACGAACCGTGAGATCATGACCTGAGCCGAAGTTGGATGCCTAACCCACTGAGCCACTCAGGCGCCACTCTTTCTTTCTCTCTTTCTTTCTTTCTTTCTTTCTTTCTTTCTTTCTTTCTTTCTTTCTTTCTTTTCTTTCTTTCTTTCTTTTTTTTTTAAATACGGAAGGTGTCACGGATTTGTGAAGATATCCAGATGGTCAACAGACACACAAAAACATGCTCAACATCACTCGTCATCAGGGAAATGTAAATTCAAACTACAATGAGATATCACTTTATACCAGTCAGAATGGCTAAAATAAAAAAACACAAGAAACAACAAGTGTTGGTGAGGATGTGAAGAAAAAGGAACGCTTGTAAACTGTTGGTGGGAATGCAAGCTGGTGTGACCACTGTGGAAAACAGTATGGAGGTTCCTCCAAAAAATTTTAAATAGAACTACCATCCTATTTGTGTGATCCAACAATCACACTCCTGGGTATTTACCCAAAGAAAACAAAAATGCTAATTTGAAAAGATACAGGCACCTCTTGTGTTTATTGCAGCACTATTTACAATGGCAAAAAATAAATAAATAAATAAAATAAAAGCAGAAATAAGAAGAGTGTTTTTAATTGCACCGAGCTGGGAACTTCTGAGAGTTTTACCATAAACCCAGCTCTGAGCCTGTCTACAAAATCACTTAGTGACACTCAGGTTATGTCTACTCCACCGCTCCTTTGTCCCCTAAGCAGAAGAAAAACATAATAAAATCAAAAGAACACCTGTTGGAAGTACGACTGAAAATCTCCCCAAACCAAAAAAGTCTAACACATAGTGAATGCTTACTGGGTTATAGACTGTTTTCTATCCCCTCCTAACCCTCTTCATTATCTCTCTACCCAAACGGATAGGCATTATTAGGTATTATCATCTCTCTTCTACAGAAGAGGAAACTCACTCAGCCCTTCAAGTAGACACAGAATTTATACCCTGTTCATAATAGCCACTAACTACAGAAATTCAGATTTAGTCTGTGTTTCAAATCAATTTTTTAAAAATTTTTAAATGTTATTTTTGAGAGAGAGAGAGAGAGAGAGAGAGAGAGAGCAAGCAGGGGAGGGGCAGAGAGAGAAGGAGACACAGAATCCGAAGCAGGCTCCAGGCTCTGAGCTGTCAGCACAGAGTCCCACGCAGGGCTCGAACCCACAAACCAAGAAGCAGTGGCCGAAGTCGGGCGCTTAACTGACTGAGCCACCCAGACGCCCCTCAATTTATTATTATTAATATCAAATTAATTATTATTATTAATTAGCAAATTAAATTATTATTACGGCAAGTGCGGCCAGGCCAGAGCCTTACAACTCATGCCCCCACTGCATGTGAGATCACGCCTGGGGGACTGTAATTCCTTTGTTGGGCAAGTCGGTCCTGAGCACCCTCCCTGTGCATATTCCCAGGTAAAGACTTCTGCAAAAAAGAAGATTTTCTGCTCTGAAAAGCGAACAGAGATGCAGACTGACCTCATGTATTGTGTATCACCTTGACTCCCACAGTAATTAAAAAGGTAAAACAGCACGGACAGTGGCAGGGACAGGGAGGACCTCAGAGTCCCTGTGCGGAAGCTGCAGCCCGCAGCAGACCCGGACGGGGTTTTAACAAGACCTCGCGGGAGACCCTCCTCTTCCAGAAGTCTCTCCCACGTTGGCAAACCGCTGACTCACATTTTCATCAGGCACCAACCCAACTACGCGTAATTTGCTTTTTAATAGTTGGGCGACAACTCTGATCATCTCCCTTTGCTTCTCTTTCAAATTAGTTTTTTAATAGATGACAGATGAAACCAAAAAAAAAAAAAAAAAGCACATTTGTCAAGCAGCCTCATTTCATGCTACTGAGGATCGGGGGAGTCAGAGAGAACAGCAGTTCAGCCAGATTAGTTTTCTGTAACCCCAGGCAACGGGCTGAACCATGGCATCCAACACAGTTCTCAAAGCTCTGCGTAATCAGATCAAAAATATCCGCAAACCCTTACTATATCAGGCCAAGGGCAATAAAGACAACACGTGCTACCGTCACCACAAGTCACTCCAGGAGGCAAGAACCCACTGGTGGTTTGATTACTTACTAACCAGTGTGGAGCGGATGAACCCAGCCTGTTCTGTTCCCCAGGGAGAACCAGGGCTCCCGCTTGCCTGAGCTGTCCTCTGGCGCCCCCTACTGGGTGCTTAGGGTTAATCGCAGACTGGGAGTTAAAACCACATTTACTACTTAGAATGAACTAAATAAAGACTTTCTGCCTTGGTTTCCCTACAAGTTCATTTGCCTTCTCTTTAAAGTGACAGTTCACGAAACCAGGATACTCCCAGCAAGGTTTCATACGGAGGAGTCGACTGTGGTTCTAGAGGCTTCGTCCCCAAAAGATGCTAGAGCTAATCCTTAGATATTTCAATAATTCTTATACTATTTTATTTTATTTTTAACGTTTTTTTAAATTTATTTCTGACAGAGAGAGAGACAGTGTGAGCAGGGGAGGGTCAGAGAGAGGGAGACACAGAATCTGAGTCAGGCTCCAGGCTCTGAGCTGGCAGTCAGCACAGAGCCCGACACAGGGCTCAAACCCACAAATCGTGAGATCATGACCTGAGCCAAAGTCGGACGCTTAACTGACTGAGCCACCCAGGCGCCCCATATACTATTTTAAAGCGTACCAAAAAAGTATAGATAATAATACAACCCTCATGTATTGATTATCCTGCTAAACACCTACAATATTACAGATATCTTTGGAGCCCCAAATCAGTTTCCCTTTCTTCTAGGCAATACAATAAAACTCAGGATAGTAATTTGCAGACCCATCTGTATATTTATACTTTGTACAACCTGTCTGGGTACAAATAGTATTGATTTGTGTGTTTTGAATTTAAAAAAAAAAAAGATGTCATATTATATCATTTTGAAGATCTTGCTGTTATAGATCAACATTGTGTTTAAGAATTATTCATGTTGGGGTGCCTGGGTGGCTCAGTCAGTTAAGTGTCGGACTCTGGGTTTCGGCTCAGGTCATGATCTCATAGTTAGTGTGATTGAGCCCCGAGTCCGGCTATGTGCTGACAGCATAGAGCCTGCTTGGGATTCTCTCTCTCCGCTCTTTCTGGCCCTCCCCTGATCACTCTCTCTTTCATTCGCTTTCTCTAAAAATCAATCAGTATCCTTAAAAAAAAGAATTATTCATGTCAATGCATATACATAGGTCTCAACATGTATGTATACATTAATATATAGTTGATCCATTTTTTACTGCTGAAAAGTTCCTTGTGGAACTACGCCCATTTTATTTATCTATTCTCCTTATAATGAAGTCATGGTAAGTAGATCTCAATCTTATTCACACGTTTGAATTTCTTAATGTTTATTTATTTTTGAGAGAGACAGAGACAGAGCACGAGCAGGGAAGGGCAGAGATACAGACTCTGAAGCAGGTCAGCGGAGAGCCTGATGTGAGTCTCGAACCCAGGAGTGGAGCCCTGAGGTCATAACTTGAGCTGAAATCAGTCAGAGGCTTACCCGACTGAGCCACCCAGGTGTCCCTGAATTCTTCTTGTATCATACTAATCTCTTGTTTGATGATATGATTCGCAAATTACTTCTTTCAGCCTGTGGCTTATCTTCTCCCTTCCTGTATGGTGCCCTTTCAAATACAAGATTTTTACACTTCAAACCCAAATGCATCAATCTGATCCTTTACGCATTTTGAACCTTTGGAAATCCGTCTCTCTCTTGAGGTTAGAAGGTAGTTTTCTGCATTTTCAAATAATCTTAAAGACTTGCATTTTACATGTAGATGCTTATTTCCCCTTGATTTTATTTATGTAATTGGTATGAGGCGGATGTCTCTCTTTGTTTGTGAATCTCTAGCAGGTGCACATTAGAGTAGCCTTGGGAGCTTTTTAAAAAAACAATTTCTGGGCCTCGTCCCAGAATTGATGAAATCTTTCTCTCTGAGGGCGGTATTGAGGCGTTAGGATTTAAAAAGCGCCAACTGCCCCAGGTGGTTCGAACATGCACGCGGGGCTGTGAACCTCCGCTCTAAGGTCACATCAACAGTAGAATTGCTGCTGTGTATATTATGGGGAGCATATTATATCATTGGGCACACTGGATATTGCCAGTGCTCTGTAAAGTGACTATACCTATTTAGGGTCCTTCCAGTAGTAGAGTCCTAGTTCTTTGACATCTATTTTTATTTTTGAGACACAGAGAGCAAGTGGGGAAGGGGCAGAGAGAGAGGGGGACACAGCATCCGAAGCAGGCTCCAGGCTCTGAGCTAGCTGTCAGCACAGAGCCCGACGCAGGGCTCGAACCCTGTGGACCGTGAGATCGTGACCTGAGCCAAAGTTGGAGGCTTACCTGACTGAGCCACCCAGGCGCCCCAGTTCTTTCACATCTTTGAAAACACATGGGTGTTATTGTTCCTGTTAAGTGACCGAGATACCAGTGCTCAGAGACTTTAGATGACTTGTCTAAACTCACATAGACTGATCCTGTGGTCTCCACGTCTCTCTCTGCCAACCCGCCTCTCCATTTATGCGTATCATTCCTGCTGAACATGCTTCACTCACTAGCATCACTGGACTAGCACCCTGGTGATATTTTGGGGTCCATATGCCCCCATCTGGCTCCTATTCAGACACTAAATTCAGCCTCAGCTTGAGGAGAGTCACCATTCACCTGACCTCTCCCCAAATTCTGGAGTCAAGCCACTCCCCAAATCCCAGGCTTTCAAAACACACAGAAACAGCAAATTATGGGAGGCTGGATATTGGCCAGTGGGTTAACCTTCAAATCCCAAACGACAATCAGGAATTTGTCAAGTTTACAAAAATGTATGCCTTCCCAACTCTGGGCCAAGAAGCAGGCAGCATGTTCTAAGGGTTTCTAGAAGTATGGGGAACGTTCTGCTCTTTGGAGATATTGAGACAAGGTTTATACAACTCAGTTTTATTTATTTGTTTTTTAAATGTTTATTTATTTTTGAGAGAGAGCATGTGCATTTGAGTGGGAGGAGGGATGGAGGGGGGGAACAGAAGATTTGAAGTGGGCTCTGCTCTGACAGCAGAGAGCCCAATGCGAAGCTTGAACTCACGAACCTACGAGACCATGACCTGATCTGAAGTCAGATGCTTAACTGACTGACTCACCCAGGTGCCACTCTCTCTCTGCCCCTCCCCCACTCACGCTCTGTTTCTCTCTCTGCTTCTCTCAAAAATAAATAAACATTAAAAAAAAAAAAAACAGCCTGACATTCACATATAGCTTTACGGTGTTAGGTTTTAGGTGCATACAGGGCATATGTGTGATATAGAAACAAGTCTTGCACCATTTTAAAGCCCTGAAAATATACCTGCTAACATATTATATGCACTCCTATCATTGCCCATCTGTGTTTTCCATTTTAATAAATGGTCAAGATTGATTCCTAGAGAAAGGGTCAATTTATGGGCAAATTCCTGTTTGATAGGCCTCTTCATCTCCAAATACAGAAAAGGAGGGCAAGGCTTAAAATAATAATAGAGAAAACAACAACAAACCCCAAAGACAGTTTCCTGTGGCTGCCATAACAAATTACTGAAAACTTAGTGGCTTCAAGCAGCACGTATTTATTATTGTGCAGTTTGGAAGGTCAGAAGTCCAAATCGGACTTACTGAGCTAAAAACCAAGATGTCATCAGGCCTGCATCCATTCTGAAGACCCGAGGGGAGACAGTCTCCTTGCAGGATGTAGACCCTGCCTTGGCTCACGGCCTCTCCCTTTGTCTTTGAAGCCAGGGGTGCGGCATCTTCAGATTTCTGTCTCTGCTGTTTCCATGGTCACATCACCTTCTCTGACTTTCTTATCTCCCTCTTTCCCTTACAACGCCTCCGATGATCACATCAGCCCGCCCAGAGAACCCAAGACAATCCCTCCTCATCCCCAAATCCTGAACCCACAGCATCTGCAAACCCCCTTCTGCCGTGTAAGGTGATTAGGGGCCCTTCTTCCTCCTACACCAGGTGACCTCAGAGCCACGATGAGAAGCAGAAGGGAAACACACTGTGGTAAGTGGGCTGTGGAGCTCTGGTCACGGAGGGTCCGTGGAAGGCTCCATTTTCACTCCTGGGTGGCCATGGGGACGAAGGGTCTCAAATTAGATGGGGGACAGAGCTGGATCCCTGTTTGAAGTTGTGAACTGGGCCAGGCCAGGCTAGGAATGAACTTAATTGTTGCTGGACACTGTCTGGGCTAAGGCGTGTCATAAGCCGTGAGTCCAGAGCAGTGTGAGGGCCAGTGTTCATCTTGCGGGCTCAGCGCCTGGATCCGCACCTTCCTTGATCACTCAGGGAGGAAAGCAGTGCCCAACTGTCAGAATGAGAGCCTGTTCTGGACTGGAGCCCTTGAGGTTGGAAGGGAGGCAAATGCAAAACCATAAGCCTGGGAGAGGTGAGCACAGGACGAGAGAGATGAGAAGAAACCAGCATACAGAAAACTCTGCATCTAACTTCTGAACCTTAAGGATTAGAGGCCATGTTATCCACAGAGAGGAGCCAGCTGCGTCAGGTCTAGAAAGGGAAACGGTTCTGAGACCGGGAGACAGACATCATTTCCCATTACATAATTTATCCACAGCTTATTGGCTTTTCAGTAATAAAGAGTCTTTCAGATCGACAATACTAATGTCATTCAGGTCATTCCAGCATTAAAAAAAATTTTTTACCGTTTATTTATTTTTGAGACAGAGAAACAGAGCATGAGCAGGGGAGGGGCAGAGAGAGAGGGAGACACAGAATCTGACCCAGGCTCCAGGCTCCGAGCTGTCAGCACAGAGCCCGACATGGGACACGAACCCACAAGCCGTGAGATCATGACCTGAGCTCAAGTCGGATGTTTAACCGACTGAGCCACCCAGGCGCCCGCAGGTCATTCCAAAGATTTTTTAAATGCTCGAATCCATTGCAGCCCCAAGTAATGTTCCTAGAAATTCTCAGCTAAGGGAGCTCCTAGCTTGTAGAGAGGCAGGGAAACAGCCTCATTTGGAAACATAATATCTTTTACATAAGTAACCCCCTTTTTGGTCAGGGGGGGTTTCTAATAAGCCTCTACTATGTACAAATGCGAAGCCATATTGCTCAAGAGTAGAGTGCTTTTTTCCATAGCCTCTAGGGTTAAACTGCAGGTTTGAGGCGACGTATTATGGTGGTTCTGGAATCAGAAGGGCATGAGTTCATGTCCCTGCTACTCCTCCAGCGCCTCTTTTGGGTCCAGACCAAGTTGGCTTTTGTCTTTGGGACTCAATGCCCACATGTGCACAATGGGGTAATAGTAACTGGCAGATAGGAAGTTGTAGGGATCCATTGAGGAATGCCACAACATATCCCATAGATGTCAGTGCTATAAAACGTAAATGATCTGAAAAAGAATTTATGGTGCTAATAACTGAAAACGTGCAAAGACAGGGAACGATGTGGCAAAACACTGAAACTGGTCAGACAGCCTCCTAACTAGAGGCAGGACATTTCAACAGGGGTGGAAACAGACCTAAGCTTAAAAAAATTTTTTTGTATGTGTTTATTTCTTATTGAGACAGAGAGAAACGGAGCATGAGTGGCAGAGGGACAGAGACAGAGAGGGAGACACAGAATCAGAAGCAGGCTCTAGTCTCTGAGCTGTCAGCACAGAGCCTGATGCAGGGCTTGAGCCCACAAACCGTGAGATCATGACCTGAGCCAAAGTTGGACGCTTAACTGACTAAGCCACCCAGGCAGCCCAAAACAGACCTAAGCCTACACGTTTGCGGTCTTTGACTCTGTGAATCCTTTATTCCAAGGGGCACTTGACCAATAACGTTATATGCAACTGCTTTCTGGTCTTCACTGACTATAGGAGGAATTAGATAAAAAACTGAGCCGTTCAATTCACATGTAGATGTGCTGAATGTCAAATACATGTGCTGTACCCTGGGAACCAAGAGGGAGAAGTTCTAGTCTTTCATTAAAAATTTTTTAAATGTTTTTTTATTTTTGAGAGAGAGTGAGAGAGACAGAGCATGAGCAGAGGAGGAGCAGAGAAAGAGACACAGAATCTGAAGGAGGCTCCAGGCTGTGGGCTGTCAGCACAGAGCCTGATGTGGCGTTTGGACTCACAAACGGTGAGCCGAAGTCAGACGCTCAGTCGACTGAGCCACCCAGGCACCTCTAGTCTTTCATTTTAAGATGAGATTGCATCTACTTGTAATTATATGTACGTTAGAGTATTTGATAATCACAATGGAGTATGTTAACTCTCTCACTCCGGTTCTCTGTGGCATGCTCTCCCTTTGAACATTTACTGCTAATCTCTAAATGGTCATTGATGGGAAACATCATTCTAACTGGTGCTGCCCCAAGGACTTAACCAGGATGTCACCAAAGTAGAAGGTACAATGAAAGAATAAGGAAGAGTGTTCAACTTTATTGTAATCAAAAGAAATAGATATAAAGATGAGCTATTTATATCCATTCAATTGATAGAGATTTTGAAACAGAACAATGGCTCACATAGGCAAGGGCTTGGCAAAATGGACACATTCGTAGATTTCCAATCAGCAACAATAAAACAAAAAGCTCGTTGTCCCCAATTTCATCAAAGGAAATATTCAAGTAAAATGTGCCACCCACAAGAAGGAATTTCATAGCCCATAAAAGTGAGACTCATGGGGTGCCAGGGTGGCTCAGTTGGTTAAGCATCTGACTCTTGATTTCAGCTCAGGCCATAATCTCATAGTTGGTGAATTCAAGCCCCACATTGGGCTTCGCGCTGACAGTGCAGAGCCTGCTTAGGATTCTCTGTCTCTCCTTCCCTCTCTGTTCCTCCCCCGCTAGTGCTTTCTCTCACTCTCAAAATAAATAAATAAACTTAAAAAAAATTAGCAAGACTCATGAAATGGTAGCATGATATAACACGCATGCATAAAAGTAATGAAAAGATGGGGCGCCCGGGTGGCTCAGTCGGTTAATTGTCTAACTTCGGCTCAGGTCGTGATCTCACGGTTCATGGGTCAAGCTCTCGTCGGGCTCTGTGCTGATGGTCCAGAGTTTGAAGCCTGCTTTGGATCCTGTGTCTCTCTCTCTCTCTGCCCCTCCCCTACTCATGCTTGCACGCTCTCTCTCATTCTCTCTGTCAAAAATAAATAAACATTAAAAAATTTTTAAAAAGAAAGTAACAAAAAGAACACGAGGCTGTTAGGACACCAGGATTACACAGGAAGAAGAATAGGAAGAAATGTAGCCATAGTGTCATTTTTTCTATATTTTTCTATATTTCTCAAAGTTTCTATAATGGAAATATATTGTTTTGACATTTTCTTTTACATTGTATTTTATTTGTTTGTTTGTTTATTGAGAGAGAGCATGAGCAAGGGAGAGAGGTGAAGGGGGAGAGGTGAAGGGAGAGAGAAAGAGAGAGAGAAAGAGAGAGAGAGAGAGAATCTTAAGCAGGAGCCACGTCCGACTCAGGGTTCGATCTCACAACCCCAGGATCATGATCTGAGCTGAAATCAAGAGTCAGATGCTCAACCAACTGAGCCACACAGGCACCCCTCTATTTTTATTGTGAAGTTTATTGATCACTATTATTATTTTCTTTAGTAATCTCCATACCTAATGTGGGGCTCGAACTCACCATGCTGAGATCAAGAGTTGCACGCTCCTCTGACTGAGCTACCAGGTGCCCCGGTTTTATTTTGAAAACCCTTTTAATGATGGAAACTATCTAGTGATGAAACATCACAGCTCTTACAGTGATGAAAGCCTAAATTGCAGGGGTCGTGGAACTCTCCGTAATATTCTCCCGAAGGATCTTGGAACATCGCTAAGAACCTCAGAGCTTCCCCTAGTGAAAAAGGCTTTGCCAGTAATCTATACTCACCTTTGGGGAAAATGTACTAACCCACCAGAGCTTAATGTAACAGCAGACACTTTATACTCCTAAACCATTTGTCTTCGTATTTCGCTTTCTTTCCGTCATTCAGCCCGTCTATGTGCATCCGTAGCAATGCAGTTTCAATGGAAACTGACACCAAGCTTTTGCAGTGGGGAAAGACAGGTTATTTACTGGGGAGGCATGACTCAGGAGAATGGGGAGCTGATACGCAAAAGTCCCAAATTCCTCGATGGCTTACAAGCAGGGGTTTTTAAAGAGTAAAAATTCAGGGGGTGCCTGCGTGACTTAGCCGGTTAAGCGTCTGACTTCGGCTCAGGTCATGATCTCATGGTTTGTGGGTTTGAGCCCCGCGTCGGGCTCTGTGCTGATGACTCAGAGCCTGGAGCCTGTTTCAGATTCTGTGTCTCCCTCTCTCTCTGCCCCTCCCCTGCTTGTGTTCTCTCTCTCTCTCTCTCTCTCTCTCTCTCAAATAAATAAACATTAACAAAATTTTTTTTTAAATAAAGGGTGGAAATTCAGGGTAAGCATCTCAGAGTCTTGGGTCAGCTGATTGATTAGGGTTTTGGTGTGATTATAGAGAGGTGGTCGTTCCGCTTCAGGGGCCTGGGAACCACAAAACAGTCTGGGCAGATTGCATTGATGATGTCACCTCTAAGAGTTCCAAGACAGACGTTGTGCATCCTGTGGCTGTTACTAAGCTGTAAATTACTATATATATTTTTTCACTCAAACACCGCACATTATGTTTGCCAGCTCATGCAAAACAGCGTCCCATGGGCTTTTGGGGAAGACAGCTTCATGTTACTTCCTGAGGCCATTTTGCAGGTTTGTTTGACTGTGACTAAGAGCTACCTGGCTGGTCCCAGGCGGCCAGGAGCCCTATGTTTAATTGCATAGATGGTTCTATCATTCCTTTTGGTTACAAGACTGTGGCCGTGTCCTGTTTTATCAGTAATGCTGCATTTTGCTATCTCTTGCTACACTCTGCCTCTCTCCTTCCAATAGGAGAAAATCAATCTAGAACTCTTCCTGGATGGGCAGGGCATTCAGGGCGCTCCCTGGGCACTGTGTGTTTCTGAGAAAACTAGGACGTCTGGAGGCTCTGTGTCTATAGGAAAACAGGAAACCCTAACTGCTTGGAAGGTAGAGGGGTTCCTGCCATGACGTCTCTCCTGGGCTTAAAGTTAAGCCCAAATAACCCCTTTTCTTCAGAAAAGCTATAACAGGGGCACCTGGGTGGCTCAGTCGGTTGAGCACCCAACTCTTGATTTCGGTTCAGGTCATGCTCCCAGGGTCGTGCTGGGCTCTGTGCTGAACGTGGACCCTGCTTAGGATTCTCTCTCTCTCTCTCTCTCTCTCTCAGTACCTCTCCCCCTTCTTGTGTGCTCTCTTTCTCTCTCTGAAAGAAAGAAGAAAAGAAAGAGAGAAAGAGAGAAAGAAAGAAGGGAAGGAAGGAAGGAAGGAAGGAAGGAAGAAAGAAAGGGAAAGTTGGAACTTAAAAAAAAAATACATAAATAAAAGACATACTTTCCCACTCTCACTGTTTTCTCTACCCAGCTAGGAAATGTTGTCAGCCTCCTTCCTCTCT
Source organism: Crocuta crocuta (assembly GCF_008692635.1). Classification (NCBI taxonomy): domain Eukaryota; kingdom Metazoa; phylum Chordata; class Mammalia; order Carnivora; family Hyaenidae; genus Crocuta; species Crocuta crocuta. The sequence goes on from NW_027536465.1 coordinate 3,755,150, forward strand.
TGAAGGAAGCCATTCATAGGCAGAAGAACTCCTTTGTAGAAGAACTTATGTAACATTGGTCAGTTCCTTAAGGCAGCCGTTCCCAAGGCTGATCTGTAGGCTGGGTTTAGTGGGAGACAAGGATTTTACTGATTTGTGCAAAATGAGAAAGATAAGAACAATGCTAGAGTTTTCCTACAGGAATTTATTTATCTCACGGTGACGTATTCAGAGATTGTGCACCTTCTATTTTCTGGTTAAAATGTCTTTTATAATAGTAGGATCTTGGGGCGCCTGGGTGGCTTAGTCGGTTAAGCGTCCGACTTTCGTTTAGGTCATGGTCTCGCGGTTCGTGGGTTCGAGCCCCGCGTCGGGCTCTGTGCTGACTGCCAGCTCAGAGCCTGGAGCCTGTTTCAGAGTCTGTGTCTCCCTCTCTCTCTGACCCTCCCCTGCTCACGCTGTCTCTCTTTCTCTCTCTCTCTCCTAGAAATAAAAAAAAAAAATTTAAAAAAAAAAGTGTCTGACTTCAGCTCAGGTCATCTCGTGGTTCGTGGGTTTGAGCTGACAGCTCAGAGCCTGGAGCCTGCTTCGGATTCTGTGTCTCCTTTCTCTGCTCCTCCCCAACTTGTGCTCTGTCTCTCAAAAATAAATAAATGTTAAAAAATTATAATAGTAGGATCCCAGTAAGTGATAGTTTTAAAATTAAAACCTGCATATTTACTTAGGAAAATTAACCCATGCAGGGGCTGCCTGGGTGGCTCAGTAGTTAAGTGTCTGGTTCTTAATTTTAGCTCAGGTCACAATTTCAGGGTCGTGAGACTGAGCCCCAAGTTGGGCTCTGCACTGAGAGTGGAGCCTGCTTTAGATTCTTTCTTTCCCTCTCCCCCACCCCCTCCCCCTCATGCTTTCTCTCAAAAATAAATAAAATAAACTTTAAAACATTATAAAATAATAAAATAAATTAATTAAAAACGTTTTAAAACTTTCCTGCTTTGTGGCATCCAAAAGTCCAGAGAACCACTGTTTTAATGGGTTTCATCAGAGCTTTAATTTGAGATCATGGATTTAATGAGACCAAACTGAATCTCATTCTGATGATGAAGGTTTAGAATAACACATCTCTGCACATGCAAAAAGTCAACCTACTGGAAACAACAGAGATGTCCTTCAGCGGGTGAATACGTAAATAAACTGTAATACATCCAGAGGATGGAATACCATTCAGCTCTAAAAAGAAAGGAGCTATCAAAGCGCAAGTATTACCAGGTGAAAGAAACTCATCCGAAAAGGCTACCTAGTATGATTTCAACTATGCGACAATTTGGAAAAGGCAAGACCTTGGAGGCAGTAAAAGGATCAGTAGTTCTAGGGGTTGAACGCAGGGAGGGATGAAAAAGCAAAGCACAGAGGATTGGATGGGGGGGGGCAAGGAATAAAATTGCTACTCTGTATGAGGCTCTAATGGTAGATACATCTTATAAATGTGTCTAAATCCATAGACTGTAAAACACCAGGAGTGAACCCTGATGTAAGCTACAGACTCTGGATGATAATGATATATCAGCTTGTTATCAGATTATAACAAGTGACCACACTGCTGGGGCATGTTGACCACAGAAGGCTACACACGCATGGGGCCAGGGAGTATACAGGAAACCCCCGAGCCTTCTACGAAATTTTGCTGCACATCTACAAGTACTCTAAAAGAGAAAAGTCTATTAAAAAAAAAAAAATCAACCTGCCAAGCCAAATTTAATGCTCAGTTAGAACCGCCGTGGGGAGTCAAGGTCACCAGTCAGATAATCAACCGTTAGGCCTAAAGGAACTTCAGAGATCACGTCTCATTACACAGCAGAGAAAATGGACTTTGATGGTTTCTTGTCCCAGCCTTGCCACTCCATTGCCATGTGATCTTGAACTAGCCACTCACCGCTCTGGTCTGTTTCCTCAGCGCAAAGGGTCCTTCTTCTTCAAGTCCAAAATTCTGTGACAAAACGAGTCAGTGATCTCCAAATTCAACACACTTGGGAAAAGAGACGGCTCTTTATGGGTGAGGGGTCATTTCTGGGGAAATTCAGACGGATGCAGAAAGCAACAAAATACTCAGTTTTTCTTATTGTCCGACATGGCCGTGACTTAGAAGTTGTTATTCTAGAGCAGCTTGGTATTGAGAGGGAAACTAACAAGAGATTCCTTATCCCGTCCTTTCTTTTTGCAGTTTGCTTTTTCATTAACTGACACCAAGTACAGTGAGACATCTGTTCAAAGGCGGGGGATGGAAACACAGAGGGTTACTGCCTCCTGGTGGACAGACACCAAGCATAGACTTTGTCTCTAAATTCGGAGATTCTAACTCGATTCCCCAAATGCTCCCAGAATTGGTTTTGCAAGGCTGGGGGGACCTTAAGAAGCCACCTGTCTCATTTCCTTCACTTTGAAGATGGAGATGTTGACACTTGAAGTCACACAGCGGGGTCCAGGGCTTGTGGTCCCATTAAATCACGTAGCAGCTTCACGTAGCTGCATGGAGCACATTACAGGTGGCAGGGAAAGGTGTCACCCCATGTCAGTTTGCCTCCCCCTGGAACTTTGGGTATGGGAGGACGCCTTAGCCACAGCCGTGTGACCTAATAGGGCAAGCACACAGAGAGAATGCCATGGAACGTGAAGGCAGAGATTAGGGTATGCCAAAGCTTGCCAGCAAAACCACCAGAAGCTGGGACAGCAGGATGGAACAGATTCTCCTTCCCAGCCCTCTCAGGAGGGCCCAGTCCTGCCTTGATCTTGGACTCTGGCCTCCAGAGTGGCCTCAGCTTGTGGTACTTTGTTCCCAGCAGCCCCAGCAAACTAATCCATACAGGTTTCACAGAGCTTTCTCGGTGAAACACCTTCTAGTTGTCAAAGACACATTGAATTTGCAGAAGCAAACTAACTCGCCTTGTCTCCCACGTAGCCATCTACTGTGACATTCCAAAATATGAAAAGGATCCATGAACTTAGCATTTTGGAATAATTAGACTGGAAGGAATTTGGCCCAAGACTCACTGTGGGTGGGAATTCCTTATAGAATATCCCCTTCAGCCAGGGGCGGAAGCCAGGGCCGTACCCTCAGGGCACAAAGGAGGCCGGACAGTTTGAAGTCAGACAAAATAGTCTGTAAAAGAGAAGAAGACTTGGAACGCAGCAAAGAATTAATGCTCTGGAGACCTTCAATAATTAGAGCTACGGAGAGGTGCTTCTGACAGATCTTGCAGTGGGGACAATAGAATTGTGAGTTCAACTGTTAAGATACTTGGCAGAGCAGAGATATGCAAAGTCGCACGTGCACAGCAGAAGGAAAGTCACAGTGGCAGACGCTGGCATTTCCTATCCCAGGGCTGTACTGGGGAGAATGAGCAACAGGCACCGAATTTCAAGGATTATATTTCCTGTTCCATGGGAAAGGCTTTCTGTTAAGTGGAGATGGATGCAGGGAATATGACAGACCTCATGCATTTTCGTTCTTTCTTTCTTTTTTTAAAGATTTTAAGTAGTCTCTACGCCCAACGTGGTGCTCGAACTTACAAGCCCAAGATCAAGAGTCACATGCTCTATCTACTGAGCCAGCCAGACACCCCATGACTTCACACACTTCCAATCCCATCAACTAGTCTCTTCCCTGTAATAAGCTGGCAGTTCAATGCCATTAACCATTCACCCATCTCTCATGCTGATTGCAGAAGCAGGACAGCCTTCGGACTGCGCGTGGCTTCCATTGTGTTTCAGAGAAAGAACACACTTGATTACATCCAGGCTAATTCTGGCTGCTCAAGACTCTGGTTTCTCATCCTAAATGCTCAGTGAGAGAGTTTCCGGTTATTTCACTTTGTGCCTTGCTTATCAGGGAGGCTGCATGGATACCACACAAGGATTTTAGTCTGGTGGGGTTTATTCTTCACTGCGAGGGAATCAGCAAGCACTCTTTTATTAATCTTCCTTCTGCACTTTTTTNTCATCTTAAACAACGGTAGAATGGGACCTCCAAATATGAAGCACCTCTTTTTTTTTTTTTTAACGTTTATTCGTTTTTGAGAAACAGAGGGAGACAGGGCATGAGTGAGGAAGGGGCAGAGAGAGAGAGAGAGGGAGGGCGGGAGAGAGAGAGAAAGAAAGAAAGAATCTCAAGCAGACTCCATGCTCAGCACGGAGCCCAACACGGGCTTGATCCCACAATCCTGGGATTATGACCTGAACTGAAATCAAGAGATCAGACCCTTAAACGACTGAGCCACCCAGAAGCCCCAATTTATTTATTTTTAAGTCATCTCTACACCCAATGTGTGGCTCAAACTCACAACCCCGAGATGAAAAGTTGCATATTTTCTTCTGACTGCGCCTGCCAGGCGCCCCTTTTTAAAAAACATATATATTTTTTTAGGGGTGCCTGGGTGGCTCAGTTGGTTAAGCGTTCAACTTCAGCTTAGGTCATGATCTCACGGTTCAGGGGTTCAAGCCCCACATCAGGCTCTGTGATGACAGCTCAGAGCCTGGAGCCCCTTCAGATTCTATGTGGGCCTCTTTCTACCCCTCCCCCATTCACGCTCTGTCTCTCTCTCTCTCTCCTTTAAAAATAAACATTAAAAACATTTTTTAAATAAAACAATATTTTTAAGCTAGTAAATTTTAATAATTACTTCCAAACTCTCATTTACAAACTCGGTTAAACTTGTTTAAATATTTTCAGCTGCATTTAAATTTCTATTCTTCATAGTTTTTCAAAGAACTTCAATCGTCTGATTTAATAAACCAACCCAGGCATTCGGTTGAACTGTATGAAATTGCCTTTTTGGCAGGGCAGAAAACAGTTGAATACTAGTGATTTTCTGTGATTCAAACCAGTGTGTATTATTCCACATGTAATGCATGCAATTTTTTAAAAACGTCTTAATGTTTACTTCTTTTTGAGAGACAGAGAAAAATCAGGGAAGGGGCAGAGAGAGAGGGAGACACAGAATCTGAAGCAGGCTCCAGGCTCTGGGCCGTCAGCACAGAGCCCAACGCAGGGCTCGAACCCACGAACCAGGAAATCATGACCTGAGCCGAAGTCAGTTGCTTAATCGACTGAGACACCCAGGCACCCCTGCATGTCATTTATAAATAGGGAGTCCAAGCAAAATTTGTACGAGGCTAAACAGGCAAGGAAGACTTTATCTAAGGCTACTGCAAGAAGAGAGAGGCTATCATCCAATCGGAGCTCAACTCTGCTAAATGCAAGTCGGGAGGATGTGTAAGTGCTGGGGTGAGCTAGTGGAAAAGTACTGAAGGACTCAGCAGCCTGGTTGATCAATGGGTCGTGTGTGGCACATTGAGTTACCCCTGAGTTTGCGAAGGTGTTTCTCTGTGGTTAGGCCATCTGTGTTTGCTGATACCCACTGAAGTTAGACACCTGCCCCCTTCCAGAGACTGGGAAATGGGAACGTTTTCTTTCATGGTGGTTATATTTTCAAGGAATAGCTCCTTGGTTCTTGAGAAAGACATTCCTAGGTTATAAAACTGGCAAGCACCCTTTAAAAGAGATTTCCATCCACTTCAAAGGGGCAGAGAAAGAATTTACCCTTCCAAGTTCTCTAAAGAAAGTGTTCTCTGAAAAGGGAGATGAGGATCAAAAGTCAAGAAGAAGGCTCAAGTTTATTCAAACTGCAGGGGAGTGTTTAAGGCCATCTTGGTTGATGGTGAATCTTAAATTCGCTTAGATAATCTAATTCTGGCATACGAATTTTGTAGGATTCCAGCTTAAAAATGCAGATCTACATTAATTCATCAATTATACATTTTAAATTAGGATCACGAGGCTACACTGTTACCGAAATAGGCTGCTTTCTCTTAAACAATTCAAATTCTTGCACTAATCGATGCACCGTTTATTCTTTTAAAATGGCAGTAATAATACCATAGGGACACTGGCTGGATTCATGCCTGGGACATTGATGGGACACTCCAAGCTACAGGCTGTACCAAGGACCCCCTAACTTAAAAGAAGGGGCTGGCCTAGGGAATGCAGCCCCCATTCCTGAGACTGTGGTTGCACGTTACCCAATTATTATTTCTGGTCCTGGAAGTCTGAGATCCTCTAGCCAGAGAGCACAGTTAAACCAAGCCCAGGAGGAGGTGGACATGGTTCCAATGTTACCATCTTGCACAGGGCTTGCATGTTTGCTCAGGGATGCTCCTTGCAGCAGACAGAGCGAAGTTGGCAGGCACTCAGAGCTCAAGTTGTATCTTTGCCTACAGCTTCTACCCCCAGAGACTTTCAGTGTAGGGAAGAGGCTGCAGATCGCCCAGCTGTCTTCAAATTAAGAAACACCACCCACACGGAGGGTGTAAAAAGAAAACCAAGACTTCCTGAGAGGTTTAAGAAAGTCCATTTTATATTCTCCTAGATTTGTCCTGTATGTTCTGTTCCTTGCTTCCTTCCTTTTTTTTTTAATCACAAATATTATTTATTTCTGCTCCTTTCATACATCTTATTGTGCAGGAAACAGTCTTGCAGACACATCTGAAATAACATACTGTCATGCACTCTGTTTACAGGCAAAGCACCATAGGTATAGCTGATTGTCTGTCCAGAGTTCTCAGCTTATGGGATCTCACTTCCCAATTTTACATTAATTTTTGAAAGTCACAAATGTCATCTCCAAAAAATGTTAAGGGGGCTGTAAAAAATAATCACTTTATTCAGTTGTAGAAATGGAGTATATTTTGTCTAAGAAATGAAAAACTAAGAAGAAAATGCCACTGAACATCGTTGGTACATTGGCAGAGGCCAGCAGGAAAAATACTGTGATAAGCTTGTCTCTTTGAAATCAAGAAGACATTCTAGTTCAAGCTTTAACATGCCTCCTATGTTTTCACTAGATACTTCTTTTCTGCTGCTTCATTCTTTTCCACAGTTCACATCAGAGGACTGGTACAGTCTTTAAAATGTCATTAGCAGGAGCGAATCCAGTATCCACAGATTTCTTCTCAAAAGGTAGTTTAACCCATCAGATCACCGAGCAGCTTCATTCTCATGAATACTCGAGCCATGAAGAAACTCGATAGGACACAGACAAATCCAATGAATAGAAGAAGAGATCTATTGCATTTTGGAATGTTTGGTGCATTCGACCGGTCTAGGATTATGAAACCTAAACCTCCCATTGTGAACAGGAAGCTGGATGTGAGTCTTTCCATAATATACTGTCCATTTGCTCTATAGGCCAAGAAACCTACTGGTCTCTGATGTCCATGTTCATTGGTCATAGAGCCAGCACTTGGAGGTTCAACAATAACATTATAAACTATTCCTCTGGTAATGAGGAAGTAAGACACCACCACCAGAGTGTACACCGTCATGGCCGATGGCATACGCACCCAGGGAGGCTTCTTCAGCTTCAGGTTGGTGCATTCGCGCACTAAGAACGGGACCCAGTACAAAGTCTCCATGTTGGTAGTGGCAGGGGACTCTTTCTTTCTTTCTTTCTTTCTTTTTATTTTAAATGTTTATTTATTTCTAGGAGACAGAGAGAGAGACAGCGTGAGCAGGGGAAGGTCGGAGAGAGAGGGAGTCACAGACTGAAACAGGCTCCAGGCTCTGAGCTGGCAGTCAGCACAGAGCCCGACGCGGGCTCAAACCCACGAACCGTGAGATCATGACCTAAGCAAAAGTCGGACGCTTAACCAACTAAGCCACCCAGGCACCCCGGACTCTTTCTTTCTTAAAGCTAGTTTGTTTATTTTGAGAGAGACATGGGGCACCTGGGTGGCTCAGTCGGCTAAACGTCCTCCATTCATGCTCTTTCTCTCTCTCAAAATAAAAAAAATAAACTTAAAAAATTAGGTCTACCTTATGATCCAGCAATCCTACTGTGGGTCTCTATCCAAAGGAAACAAAGTTATTATCCCAGAGGTATCTGCACCCCCATGTCCACTGAAGCCTTATTCATAATAGCAAAGATATGGAAACAACCTAAATGTCTGTTAATGGTTGAATGGATAAAGAAAATGTGGCATATATGGGGGCACCTGGATGGCTCAGTCCATACATACAGCATGGGACTCTCGATCCTGGGTTTGTGAGTTCAAGCCCCACATTGGGCACAGAGCATAAACAAACAAGCAAACAAATAAAAACATTAAAAAAAAAAAAAGAGGGGCGCCTGGGTGGCTTAGTCGGTTAAGCGTCCGACTTTCGCTTAGGTCATGATCTCGCGGTTCGTGGGTTCGAGCCCCGCGTCGGGCTCTGTGCTGACTGCCAGCTCAGAGCCTGGAGCCTGTTTCAGAGTCTGTGTCTCCCTCTCTCTCTCTCTGACCCTCCCCTGTTCACCCTGTCTCTCTCTATCCTAGAAATAAAATAAAAATATTAAAAAAAAAAAAAGAAAATGTGGCATATAGAGAGACTGGAATATGATTTAGCTTTATAAAAGAAAGAAATCCAGGCATTTCTAACAACATGAATGAACCTAGAGGACATTACACTAAATGAAATAAGAAAGACACAGAGAGACACATACTGCATGGCCTCACTTAATATGTGTAATCTAAAGTAGGCAAACACATAGAAGTAGAAAGTAGATTGGTGGGTCCAAGGGGCCGTGGAGGGGGAAAGATGGGGTCAGACATTCAAGGGGCACAAAGTTTCAGTCATGCAAGGTGATTAAGTTCTGGAGAGCTAATGTACGGTCACGGGAATCTAGTCAGCAATACTATACTGTGTGCTTGGAATTTGCTAAGAAGGTAGATCTTTCTTTTTAATACTCATTTATTTTTGGGAGGGCACAGGTGGGGGAGGGGCAGAGAGCAGGACAGAGGATTTGAAGCAGGGTCTGTGCTGACAGCAGAGCCTGATGTGAGGCTCAAACTCACAAACTGGGAGATCAAGACCTGAGCCAAAGTCGAGCGCTCAACCAACTGAGCCATCCAGGTGCCTCCTAAGAGAGTAGATCTTAAGTGTCCTCAACATGAAAGAAAGAAAGAGAGAGAGAGAGAGAGAGAGAGAGAAAGAAAAAAGGGAGAAAGAAAGAAAGAAAATAGCGATGTGAGGTGAGGCATATGTTAATTAGCTTAGTTGTGACTATTTCACAATGTGTAAATGTATCAAAATATCATGTTGTACAGCTCAAATACATATAATTTTTATTTCTCAATTATACCTCAAAACAGAAACAAAGATATACCAAACAAATGGATCATAGTGGATACTAACTACGTTGCTAAGGCATTTTGATGTCATTAGATACATTTGAAAGGGTAATGCGTGAGCTTTAGAAAACTATACCCTTTACAACCATTTAAATGATGAAAATAGCTTTGAGGTCAATTTAAAAAAAAATCTGCCTCGTTTTTAAAAATTTCTTTTTTTTAATGTTTTTTATTTATTTCTAGGAGAGAGAGAGAGACAGCGTGAGCAGGGGAGGGTCAGAGAGAGAGGGAGTCACAGACTGAAACAGGCTCCAGGCTCTGAGCTGGCAGTCAGCACAGAGCCCGACGCGGGGCTCAAACCCACGAACCGCGAGATCATGACCTAAGCGAAAGTCAGACACTTAACCGACTAAGCCACCCAGGCGCCCCTCGTTTTTAAAATTTTCTTAGTGATTGTGGGGACGAGCACGGGGTGTTATATGGAAACCAACTTGACAATAAACTATTTTTAAAAAAGGAAAAAAATAAAATTTTCTTAGTGGATGCTGGAATAAAACTACTCAAAGAACTTGTCTCTCTGCTCTGAAGAGCTGAAACTTTCAGGCCGGGCCTGAAATGTGGATTCCCTGTGATTAGGAAACTCTCTTAATACCTGCGAGGCTCATTGCTGTGTCTTCAGCACAGCGTCTGGAACACAGCAGACGTACACAAAGTCATTAAATTGAATTAAGAGGGGCAGCCGATTTTGTGGGGGCAGTTTTGTTTTGTTTTTAAGTTTATTTATTTAAGTAATCTGTACTCCACCCAAAGTGGGGCTTGAACTCAGGACCTCGAGATCGAGTCACATGTTCCTCTGAGCCAGCCAGCCGCCCCTGAAGTTGCTATTTTGGACATGCAGTACTGGAGATATGGGATGATAATTCAGGCAAAGCCAACGAGAAAGTCTAATTCATTTTTTGCAGGGTAGTCTTTCTGTGATTTGAAGCCACTTAAATCACTCTCTTTTCTCACATCTGCCCTTAAAGAATTTTTCCTACCGAGGAGATAAACTCTTCCAGAGAGACACAAGGTTTGATTCCAGTTCTTCTGCTATGGTGTCTCCACAGGTTACTTATCCTTTAGTTTCATCAGTTAACAGAGAGATAAAATTCTACAGCTTGTTGGGAGGACCTAATGCATGGAAAAGCGCCAGGAACAAACACCCACAGAGTGGGCGTTCGGGAAATGGCAGCTTGGAGGTAAGGTTCGGCTGGTACTATCCTGGGTGTTCTTCTCTAGGTTGAAATCCACAGGGCAGCATTCCAGGGTGGTAACAGGCCTCTAGGGCTGGGCAGAGCAGAACAAGACTTCACTCCTCGGTTCACAGACTTTCCTTCCAGGTTCATGCCTCTTGGGTTGCTTTAACATTGACACTGGAAGTGTAGGGCGTCTCTAAAGGAGGCTAAAGTAAGAGAAATGTGGGTGCCAACAAAGCATCCGGGGGTGGGGGTAATTGTTATTCGCCTGTGAAAGGAGATGATGGAACTGACTGTAATGGAGTACATTCCATCAAGAAGAGTTCAGAAGAAGGTTCAGAAGAAAGTAATGCCACAGAAACGTAGGAACTGGGAAAAGATGATTCAGCTTAACTCTTTTTTTTTTTCAGTCTTGGTCCAAACATATAAAATGTACCATCTCAACCATTTTTTTAAGTTTATTTATTTTGAGAAAGAGAGAGAGAGAGAGAGAGCACAAGTGGGGGGGGGGAGTCAGAGAGAGGAAGAGAGAGAGAATCCCAAGCACGCTCTGCTATCAGCGCAGCGCCCGATGTGGGTCATGATCTGAGCTGAAATCAAGAGTCAGACGCTTATCTGAGTGAGCTACCCAGGTGTTCCCATCTTAACCATTTTAAAATGTACCACATTACCACATAACAATAAGCATATTGTTAACTATAAGCATGTTGTGCAGCAGATTCCTTTTTTTTTTCTCTTGCAAAATGGAAACTATCTCTATTGAATACTCCCCCTTTTCCCTCCTCTCCCCAGTCCCTGGCAACCAGCACTCTACTTTCTGTGTCTAAGAGTTGACTGCTTTAGACACCTCTTATAATCAGACTCATGCAGCATTTGTCTTTTTGTGACTGGCTCATTTCACTTGGCATAATGTCCTCAAGGTTCAACTACGTTGTAGCCATTGTAGCCAAAGACAGTATTTTTCTTCTTAAGGGCTGACTAATATTCCATTGTGTGCATATGCCACATTTTCTTCATCCATTCATCAACTGATAAATATTTAGGCTGCTTCCGCCTCTTGGCTAATACTGCAATGAGCATTGACATTTGAATACCTCTTCCAGACTTAACTGCATTCTTTTACAGGTAATGGTGTTGTGCCCGAATAGTGAGTCCCAGAGACCTCCAAGGAGCCGGCACCGATGCAAATACAAAAGGGTCTTTATTACAAGCTCGAGCAGGGGCTCATCTGCCTACCGGTGTCGTGGCAGTTTGGTGAAGCGAAGAACAATAGCGAATAGGTTTTTAAGGAATAAGGGATGGAGGTGTTACAGTACATGTAGCATCATCACATAAGCACCAATTACAATTACAGCTTTGACCATTCAGTATCTGTGAGGTGTTCAGTACTTTTGGTGGGACCCAGTCATGACTTTTGAGAATCCTTTGAAAATGACCAATTATGAGGTGAGTTCAAAGAGCCCAGGTGGGGTTCAGGCAAGTGGTGAGAAATTGGATAGTTTGTATCTGCAGTTCCCAGCCTTGACTCAGACCATAGGAATGTTCCTTTTTTCTTTTCGATTAGCTGAACTGAGGGCGGTCCGAGGATGGCTTTAGCCTTGAACAGTCTGAGGCTTTTCCTGGAACTGGGACTGAGGCTACGAGCAGCCAGAGGTTGCTCTTAATGGAGGACTTAATTTTTGGCTCTTCAATGGCAACCCTGACNCCAGCAGATACCAGTAACACCACCACCTGCCCCTCCTCCAAAAAAAAAAAGAAAGAAAGAAAGAAAGAGAGAGAGAGAGATTATTCATACATTGCCAAACGAGCGTGGGACAAAAATGCCCGGGTTGAGAACATTGCTCCAAAGAAACACTCGAGGCCAGAATAGGTGGGACCCAGTGTGCTGCCATCCAAGAGGTGACACAGCGCCCTACAGAAATAAAGTCCTGCGCGATTTTACAAAGCATTTTCTAATTCTCAAAAATGGCAGAGGGCAGAAGGATGTCAAGCAGCACGGAGGTGAAGGCTAAATTAAGAAACTTGCAATGCCTAGAGCTCCAGCGACGAGCACGGGTCTAGGTACCGGCCCCGCGGGGCCTCGCAATGCATGCTGGGGCTTGTAGTTCCGGCGTGAGAAGCCCTGGGCGCGCATTCCCCACCCAGGGCGACTTCCTCTGTCGGCCGCCTGCTTGCCGCCGCTCCCGGAAGCTGAGCAAGTTAAAGTTTCAACGCTTCTTTTCCCCGCCTCTTAGTCCCGCAGACTGCCAACCCGAGTAGCTAATAGGCGGCCTGGCTGGCGCTTACTCTTATCTGATTGGTCTAGAGTTTTGCAGCGCCCACACAAGCTTACTGGGGATTGGTCGAGTCTTCAGTTTTGAAATTCGTAGGTTTCGCCGCGCTGTCGAGCCCCATTGCTTCTCCGGAGTGGTGAGCCCTGGAGATCCGGAGCCGAGGGTTTGGGGCCCGCGAGAGGCTCTTCTAGGGAGGCGGCCGGACTTGGATCCTAGAAGCACACAGGAGACGCGGTGCAATCGAGTGAGTGCGCGCAGGGCCGCCGGCGGGCTGGGGGTGGTTGGCAAGCTTTTACCCTCCCGCTCTGGACCGNTGAGCTGCCTTGGTCCTCGGGCCTGAAATGACCCCTTATCCTCCACCTAGGTCGCGAGATTCCGGAAAAGTAATCCACCGCGCCCACCTCCCGGGTGCCTAGCTTCCTGTTTTGTGTTAGGAGGCCCTTTGTTGACCTGGACGCGCGGGAAGCTCCCACCAACCGGGAATTATGCCCGATGGCATTTCTGTACACTTAACCCTCCCTTCACACCTCCGGCACCAGCTGAGCGACGTTTTAAATGGACCATTTCCGGAGGCCAGTGCTGCCCCTCATTTTGTCCCTCCCCAGGGACGTTCGCTGTCAGCGGTTCAGTCCCCTCCAGCCACCGTGGCCTTCCCTGCGGGTCCCGGGAGCCCAAACTCGGCGCCCGCCTTTCGGAGTCAGAAACCGAGCAGGCGATATAGCTTGTTAAGAGCAGAATTTAAATCCAGGCCCTGCCCCTGACTTACTAGGTGACTTTAACTTTAACTTCTCTTTGCCTCAGTTTCATTTGCACATGGGTATCCTTGAGGTTGTAGTGAGAGTTAAATGGGATGATGTCCCACGTGAGCATGGAGACAGGACTCAGTGGAACAGCTGTTTATGATCATGACCATTTTTCACTAAGGTGTGGTAGACCGTTAAGTCCCCGACTTCCTGCACCTCAAAAAACAGGCATTGCAAAGGAGGCCGGTGGAGCCTTTAAGCTGGTGTATGGTATGAGGGAAGGATTTGGAGGGGAAGGTGAGCTCCCTTCTCCCTTGGTGGGATGTTGGGTGTTCCTGGTTTGTGCACACACGTTCTTAGACTGGCTGAAGAGATTTTTTGCTGTTCCTTCTTTAAGGAGCCTCTTTGATACGCTGATCCCTCTTTTCTAACTTACAGTGACCCTTTTTATCGTATTTGTTAATGTTTTATTTATTTTTGAGAGAGAGCTGCGTGGGCACATGAGCTGGGGAGGGGGGGAACCGAGGATCTGAAGCAGGCTCTGCACTGACAGCACAGAGCCTGATGTGGGGCTTGAACTCACCAACGGTGAGATCATGACCTGAACCGAAGTGGGTTGCTTACCAGACCCACCTGGGTGGCTGGCTCAGTGACCCCTTTTAAATAGCCAAGCTGAGGTCTCTAAGAACAAACGTCCCCATGGACGAAGCCCAAACGCTTTTTTGCACTTTGTGAAAGAAGCTCTTGCCAACTTTGCCATTTTGAACAAATACTTAAAAGAAAGAAAAGTAGCAGTTGTTGCTTGTTGCAGCTCTTCCATGAGCCTTTGGCCGGGTTTTGGCTTCCTTAACAATTTTTTCTCTTTCCTGGCCTCGAACTGGGGGGGTCCCGCACTTTGCCAGGGCTGAGCTCTGGGACAGAGCGGCTGCGGGATGGCAGCAGAGGCCATGCCCCTGATTGGCTGGGCTGTCGCTACCCAGAGCTTCTCCCACCTTGCCCAACTGGCCCTACCCTGATTAGTGCTGTCCCTGGCATCTAACCTGTATATGGCATGCCCTAACCTGTGCAGAATGAACTCTCTTGGTGTCCTTGTGTGTGTGCCTGGGAGGAGAAGTACCCGTAGGATGTTTATTTCTAGGTGTAGAGTTGACGGATAGAATTAATTCATTAAGTATTCATCCTTTTATGCCAGGCACTGTTCCAGGCTCTGCGCTTTCAGCTGCAAGCAAGACAGACCAGGGTTTGCCCCCAGGGAGCAAATGTTTAGTGGGCAGAGGCAGGCTGTAAGCAAACAGATACACAGTTACCCAAGTGCCACACACAGAATTGAAACTGACAGATGGGATCGTGAGTTGCTGAGTTGCTGAGATCCCGGTGCTGAGTAAGCTGGGCAAATAGGAAACAGAAATTTCCAGATAGAGGGCAGACGTTGGCTTGAGGAACAAAGGCTAGTGTGCCCTGGAAATCAGGCCTCCGGAAGGCTTGTGAAGGTGCCATAGGGCCTGGTATTAAGCTCTAGAAGGTGTCAAGGGATCAGTGATTTAGCTCCTTCTTCCAGGAGCTTCTGTCTTAGGTGGGAGGCTGAGCTCTGTCAGCATGGTTCCTGATTTTCAGGGTGTAGGTCAGGGTGGTGGTTCACTGCTGGGGCATAAGAGATGCAGTCTGTTATTGAGACTAATGAGCATCACTCATTCATTCCCCCTGGAGGGATATTTACTGAGCCCCTACTGTGACTGTAATGAACATTTCTTCCTGGGGCTGAGGGGGGGGGGAGGCTTTGATGATGATCTTATAACAGTCTTAAGGAGGATACCTGAGTCGTTGGGGTTTGGTGTTTGTATGTTTTTTAAGAGGACATTGGTTTTGGGGTGCCCGGGTGGCTCAGTTGGTTAAGCGTCCGACTTCGGCTTGGGCCATGGTCTCGTTGTGAGTTCGAGCCCTGCGTTGTTGGTCTCTGCGCTGACAGCTCAGAGCCTGGAGCCTGCTTCAGATTCCATGTCTCCCTCTCTCTCTCTGTCTTTCCCCCGCTCACACTCTCTCTCAAGAATAAATAAACATTGGGGAGGAAAAAAAAAGGAAAAAAAAAAGAGGACGTTGGTTTTGTATATTTTGTATTTTATAAAATATAAGACATTGCTTATCTACTCCCCTCATGCTCTCATCCATTTCTAGGAACTTTCAACTCAAGGGACAGGGTTGTGGGGACTCTTAGGAGGAGAGGAGCATGTCTCTGGACCCCCACTTTCTTACCAACTCCTTTGGAATGCAGAGCCTTGTGTTCACTGGCCTCTTGAAGGAGCAGTTGGACCCCGTGTTCTTTGGCTCGATGCCAGGGGTCAGCTGGTGTGTCGCTCAGGGTGGCTGTGTCTGGCCCTTGCTCACTCACAGGTAGTAGTAAGAGGAGAATCTGTGTTTGGGCAGGTGGAGAGGGGTCCTGTGCTGGCTGCAGTTTCTCCCCTATCCAGGAAAGCGCTTGTCTTGGCCATGTCTTGTCATTTTAAGCCCCCAAAAAGGCCACTCGTAAGGACTGTTGCTACCAGAATTGGCTGGGAAGTGTGGACTTCTGGGAGCAGCGTGCTGTGGGTGGACGGGCCGGTTGCGAAGGTGTGTGAGGAGCGAAAAGGGCATCTTCCTTTTTGCAAAAATGACGCCAGTGGATTGGCATTTGGAATTCTGCATCTCCTGTGGGGAGGGGGGAGGGATTCTGCATCTCTGGGACTGTGGGCAGGAAGGGGCACTGATTCAGGTATTGGGTGGTTGTGGTCGTTGGGGCCCGGCAGGCCCTTCCCCAGCCCCGGGTCCCAGCCCCCAGCCCTGAGCCCTTGCGCCTCTTGTCTGCTTTCACCAGACAGAGCCACCATGGGGTCAACAGCCCCGGGGCCCATTCACCTGCTCGAGCTGTGTGACCAGAAGCTCCTGGAGTTTATCTGCAATGTGGACAACAAGGACTTGGTGTGGCTCGAAGAGATCGAGGAGGAGGCCCAGCGCATGTTCACCAGGTAAAGGCGAGGCTGAGCTGGCCGGAGGCGCCGTGGAGACACAGCAGCTTCCCCAGCTGACTTGCAAGACACACAGGCTGCCAGGGGTCCCCTCAGAGTGCCTGGTGCTGGGCCCGGTCTCATGTGACGGGCAGAGGAAGGAGAGGTGCTGGGCAGGCCCTC
Organism: Crocuta crocuta; assembly: GCF_008692635.1. Lineage (NCBI taxonomy): Eukaryota > Metazoa > Chordata > Mammalia > Carnivora > Hyaenidae > Crocuta > Crocuta crocuta. The sequence goes on from NW_027536465.1 coordinate 3,771,700, forward strand.
GGGATGGTGCTGCGGAGGCTTGCCTGGTGGCTTGGCTCCCATCCGCGGCCCCCAGAGGAAACCCTGCACGCCTGGCACGGGGCTCGCACGTGGCCTAGGAGAGCTTGGTGCTGGTGATCCCAGCTCGACTTGTCCCTGCCAGGAAAGGGCTGGGGCCAGGCTGGGTTGGGGGAGTGGGGCTGGCGGCCCCCGGCAGCCGCGGACATCACTCTCCTTGTGCCAAACAGTGAATTCAGCAAGGAGCCCGAGCTCATGCCCAAGACTCCTTCTCAGAAGAACCGTCGGAAGAAGAGGCGGGTTTCTTACATTCAGGATGAAAACAGAGACCCTGTCCGGAAAAGGTGGGAGGAGGGTCAGCTGGGCAGGTGGGGTCTGGAGGCTTGGTGCCCACCCGGAGACTTTGAGTTGAAGGTGTTCACTGGGAGCGAGCAGAGGCCGGCACGAGTAGTGGCGGGTGCCCTGTGGGCCCTGCTGAGGGGTGAAATGCCCCCAGGGAGGCGAAGTATGACCCAGGACCATGGAGCCTAGAGTGCGTGCATGCGTGTGTGTTCATGTGTGCGTGTTTGGGCCTTGGAGGATGGGAAGGATTTTCAGAGGTGGGACAAGAAAGAGAATCCATCCTTCTGCGTGGATGAAAGCAGCCAGAGATATGAACCAGGGGCTCCCCCTGTGGCTGCACTTGATAATGTCAATGGAAATGGCCATGGGCTGGAAAAGAGGCTGGGTCTTGGGGTCAGGTGGTCCAGGGTACGCACCCTGGCTTTGCCCCTTCACAGCTGGATGGCCTTGGGTTCATTTTCTACCCCTGGGCCTCAGTTTCCCCATCTCTAAGGCGAGGAGGATGGTTCCTGCCTCTCAGGGCCATCTTGTGTAGTAGAGCCTCCAAAGAGATGCTTGGCGCAGTGTGACCTCAGTCAGCGGGAAGTTTGTATGACTTTAATCTTCTCAGCGGTTCTGTGAGGTCTGGTAATGATCCCAATGTATAGGTGAGGAGGCTGAGGCTCAGAGACGAGCCGCCAGGGGTCTCGGCTGGTCTTCTGCCTCCACGCCCTGCGGTTCATATTCCATGCAGGCTAGTGGCCCCTGGGGAGACTGGTGCCCGCCCCCCGCTCGATTTTTGGGGGTACCCCTCGCCCTGTTGGGTTGTCTCAGCCTCTGCCCCACTGCCTCCAGCAGATTGTCCCGCAGAAGGACCCGGAGCAGCCAGCTGAGCTCCCGGCACCTCCGCAGCAAGGACAAGGTGGAGAAGTTGGCCACGGTGGTCGGTGAGAATGGCTCCGTCCTGCGCCGGGTGACCCGTGCTGCGGCTGCAGCTGCGGCAGCCACCGCAGCAATGGCAGCTCCTTCACCCGCCCCTGAGTCTTTCACGGCGCTGACCAAGGAGCCTGAAAACAGCCCAGCCCAGGGCCAGCTGGTACCCATGGTGGAGATTGGCGTCAGTGAGCGCCGGAGCGCCGAGCAGCACCTGGGCCAGCTCAGGTCCGCCAGGGCGCCTTCCCCGGCTCCGTCCCCTCCAGCCACGGCTCCCGTCGCCCACACCATCTTGATATCCGATGAGGAATCGACACCCCAGAAGCCGGAGGCTGGGAGACTGGGGTCTGTCACCGTGAGCTCCCTGATGGCTACACCCCAGGACCCCAAGGGCCGAGGGGTCGGAGCAGGCCGGTCCGCTTCCAAGCTCAGGATCGCACAGGCTTCCCCAGGTCCACAGGATTCGGCGGGCTCTCCAGCGTCGCCGTGGCAGGAGCGGGTGCTGGCTCCCCTCCTGCCTGATAACTGCTCCACGCCCACGGGCGCCCGGGTGGGCCCGCAGGCGGTAAGGCGCAGCCTGATTGCCCCGTCCTCCCCGGGCCACCAGGTCTCGCTGGCCCAAAAGTACTCGCTGGTGGCCAAACAGGAGAAACCAGTCCGCAGGTCGAGCAGAAGGATGGGCAAGAAAGCCGCAGAAGAGCCAGCTGCCTCCGCCCGTATCATCTGTGAGTCTGGGGGCCCAGCAGGAGATAGGGGTGCGGCGGGTGGTCCTTGGTGCCTGGCTTAGCTGGAGTGGCTCTGGGGAACCTTCTAGCAAGGAGCAGTCCCTGGAAGTCTCTGCGACGGTGTAAATGTTCCATATCTGTGCTGCCCTGTCTCACAGCTCCTGCAAAGCACATGTGGCTGTTGAGCCCCCAAATGCGCTAGTGTGAGGCTAGTGTGATGAAGGAACTGAATTTTTAGTTTCGTTACATTTTACTTGGTTTAGATTTAAGCTAATGTCTATTGTTATTGGATGGCGCAAATCTAGCCCAACCCTTTTATTTTACAGATTAGGAAACTGAGGTCCAGGGAGGTTGGCCAGTGTCCCTACGGTTAATGGTCATGCTGAGGGTCAAACCGAGGCCTTTAACCCAGGGCCAGCGTGACCCACCTTCTTCCCGCAGAGGCTCACTGAGATTGGCTACATTTGTGGCCTCCTTTTAGTGAAGCTGCTGGTCTGGAGCTACTGAGGGGAAGAGATGCGGATTGTCAGAGCAGAAGGGTCATTCTGGAGGGACAGAGAACTGGATTTAGTGGCAGCTTGGCAATTCACCTGCCCTGTGCCCTTGAGCAGGTTAACAGAACATTCTTTGTGGCTCTCAGCTGTTCCGTTAACCATTTGTATCATCATCTGGCTCAGCTCAGGACACCATAGTCGCGGTGGGAGCAGGTGCGACAAGCCACAGAGAATAGACGGCTTTAAGAGTCAGGGCTGGCTGCGTGGAGGAGGTGGGGTCAGAGCCGGGAGGCTTTTGAAGAAGAATAACCAGGCTCGCGGCAGGTGGAAAATTTATGGGGAGAGGTATCCCTGGCAGAGAGAACAACTTGTACGAAGACCCAGAGAAATGGAATGGCAAGGGCTGAGGTATCTTGGGCTCATGTACCAGACAAGGGGCCTGGGCTTGACCCACTGATGGAGCCGATGTGGCCCCTGATGGTCCCTGGCACTGTGTGAAAAATGGCCAAAAGGAAAGGAGGGAAGGAGGCAGGGAGACCAAGGAGGGGGCTATCACCAGGGTCCAGCCAGAGGACAGTGAGGCAGTGTGGCTGATGGAGAGGAAGGTCCAGGGTTCAAGTTAATGGCCACTAGAACAATAGTCAACATCGGCCTGGCACTTCCAAGAATTACAAGACACTAGGTTCTCATTTGGCCTTCGCAGCACCACCGTTAAGCCTGTTAGACTTCCCCCCCACTTGACAGAGGAGGAAACGGAAGCTTACAGTGGTCACCGAATTTGCAAAATTGGGAAACTGGGGCTTGAGCCCCACGTTTCATCCTTTCCGGGATGGCGGGCTGCCTGCCGAGGAGGCTGTGTGGGGTGCCCCGGAGTGAGGCTCGGTCCAGCGCATAATGGCACCTCACCTTGCCAGATTTCTTCCCCAACTGTGGAAGGGCTTGCTGTGGGTCATGGGGCTTGAGGACACGGAGCCTGGGGACCTGGCACACAGGCCATGTTTGGATTCTCAGAATGGCTGAGATGTTTCTAACTTGTGTTGGTGGTTACCTCAGGCCTGAATCTGATCCTTGGAGAGCGTGTGATGGAGCAGCTGAGCCTGGAGTTCTAGAAGGAGGGCAGGGGAGAGAGTCTCTAGACAAGTCTATCTCACTCCCAGCCCAGGGCTCCTTCACCTTGAGGTGGGAGGAAGAGGGGAGGGGAGGGGAGGGGGGACACTAAAACATGGTGATTAAGCCCTGGAATCACACAGAGCCTCAGTGACCTTGGGCACACCATTCTCTGGACCTTGGTTTTCCCATCTGTTAAATGGTGATAACACCTGCCTCGAATGTGGGTAGAGAACCCATCTTCATGCTTGGATATGGTATAGGCTCCATCAGTCTTAAAGGATAAAACCTAAGAAGGCTTGTGTTCCCGAAGCTCAGTCTGGATGTGGCCAGGCTGCCCCTGAACTGAATTGAGCTGCAGGGTGTTTAACAGCTGGGGTGGGCGGCCAGGGGAGCCTTTCTGGCTCTTGGCCCCCCACCTTTGGGAGCAGGCACCTGCTCCCTGACCCTGGCCCTGAGCTGCCCGCTCCCGCTGCCCCAGGCCTGGCTTCACCTCCCCTCTAAGCAGGGTGTTTGTTTCTCTGCTGCTGTTCTCTCTTCCTCATGGTTTGATGCTCCAGCCCCTGGTTCATCTTCCCTCCTTCCCTTAGACTCTGGGCACTGCCTGGCCTCACCCCAACTGCCTCTCAGCCTCACCTCGAAAAAGCCAGCCCTTTCCTGCCTCGTGAGCTTCTGCCCAGACCAGCAGCCCTCAACTTTCTGTCTCAGCACCTACTCCCAGTCTTAAAAATTATTGAAGACCCCAAAGAGTCTTTGATTGTGAGGGTTCGAGACACTGATAGTTACTATATGAGAAATTAAAACTGAGGGGCGCCCCAGCGGCTTAGTCAGTTAAGCGTCCAACTCTGGATCTCAGCTCGGGTCTTGGTCTCAAGGTCTTGAGTTCAAGCCCCATGTTGGGCTCCACACTGGGCATGGAAGCTACTTTAAAAAAATACATAAAAATTTTTTTAAAAACATTTTTTAAATTTATTTTTGAGAGACACAGACAAAGCATGAGGGGGGGAGAGACAAAAAGAGAGGGGAACACAGAATCCAAAGCAGGCTCCAGGCTCTGAGCTGTCAGCACAGAGACCGATGGGGGGCTTAGACCCACAAACCACAAGATCATGACCTGAGCCAAAGTCGGACGTTTAACCAACTGAGCCACCCAGGCGCCCCAAGATTTTTTTTTTTTAATAAAAAATTTAATTCTTTTCCAAAACAAAACTATAGTGAGGAGGCTGGCACTCTTCTAATTTCTTGCAGAACTTTTTAACATGTGGCTTGAAAGCAGACAGCGGATTCTGCACTCCATCTGCTGCATTGTGTTGTTTGAGTGAAAGCATATAAAGAAAACTTGGCCCCCCAGAGATACGTAGTTGAAAAAGAAAGGACTACTTTAAAAGTCTTTTCGGATAACTGTGCATATTCATTTCTTTTCAGTTTAATTTGTACATACTCAACACAAGTGAGTCTTCCACACTTCATTGCAGTGTGGAATCAGAAGCTATCATTGACCCCACCTTGGTCTGTCTTGTGCTTATTTATTATTTTTAATTTTTTCATGTTTATTATTTTTTTTTTGAAAGAGAGAGAGAGAGGGAAAGTGGAGGAGCAGAGAAAGGGGAGAAAGAGAATCCCAACCAGGCTCTGCTATTAGTGCAGAGTCCAACATGGGGCTTGAACTCATGAACTGTGACATGACCTGAGTGGAACTGTGACATGGCCTAAGAGGCAGAGGCTTAACCTACTGAGTCACCCAGGCGCCCATCTTGCACTTTGAATGGAACTTTTAGCCATATGCAATTTTGTAGCCTCATGCATTGATCATTTAGAAAATGCTGTTTCAAAAAAAAAAAAAAAAAGAAAGAAAATGCTGTTTCACTAAGTTATGTACAACTTCCTAATGTCGACACCCTTCATCATCTATTTTTTAAAAGGAGCACATTTGTTTTCCCATCTCATTAGAAAAGTCTGTAGGTATTGGGAAGCTAGAAGCTCATGGCAATGGATACATGGTTTTCAAAATTCCATTTTTGGGTGGGGAGTCGTTTTTTTATTATTGATAAAAAATCTTATTCATTGTTCTTTTTTAAATGTTTATTTTTGAGAGAGAGAGTGAGCACGAGAGGGGCAGAGAAGGAGGGAGACAGAGGATCTGAAGTGGGTTCTGAGCTGTCAGCAGAGAGATCGATGTGGGGCTCGAACTCTCAAACCGTGAAATCATGACCTGAGCTGAAATCAGATGCTTAACCAGCTGAGCCCCCCAGGCCCGCCTTATTGTTTTATTTTAAGTGACAGACTCATTTTGTTCATTTTTTAAGAAAATGTCTACCAAATATCCAAGATTGCATAACAATGGTTTGTCAATTGCCTTTTCAATTAAAAATCGTTCCAAGAAAAACGGCTAGTTGAGCTGGGAATTCAAACACGAGCACTTTCCATAGACATGGGTATACAGCAGAGGGCACTGCATATCCTTTCCACTCTACCACACAGAAAGTACGTAAGTTTAGATTTAATAACGTTCATAGTTTATACTCTTTCATCAAGGACATTCTTAAGTGAAATTGGAAGTTTCTGTGTTGAGTGTGGGGTCCGGTTTGGTTTCACGACCTCTGTTTGGTGCTCAGCGTCTCCCCTAGAATTGCTTCATTGCTTTTGCACTGTCAGGGTTTTTTGTGTTGTGAAAACAGTTAAGACCCCATGAAAGGATCTTGGGCACTTGACTTTCAGGAGTCTGAAAACAGACTTTGGGAACCATTGGCCTGGGTGTCCTTCTCTCTCCCAACTTTCCCCCTTTGTCTGTGATTGTGTCTTCCTTCACATCCTAGCCTCCGGACCAGTTTGGGTCCCTGTTACAATCTTTCAAAATCTTCTGCTCTTTTCTGTCATCATACATACCACATGTCATTTACAGGATTATTTGATGGTTATGTAGACCAGATAGTGGCTCTGTTTGTCTTGCTCACTGTTGGGTCCCCAGGGCCTCAGGGCCTGGTATGTAGTAGGCCCTCAGGGAATAACTGTTGAATGAATAAGCTGCTTTGTGTTGGAACCCATGCGGGATGTTGGGGACCTGGAGTCAGACACTGTGTTTCTTCCCACGGTATTCCGCCCAGTGAAGGAGCCAAGATGTGCCATCAGATAGGCAAGATGCCAGCCGGGAATAGGCGACATAAAGCCAACAGCCCTATTGAGGATGCTAGAAGCAGAGGGAATTTACTCAGTGCAGGCAGGGCCTCTGCACCCAGTGAAGGGAGGGGTCTTTGGGATGGAGCAGGTCCCTGCCCAGTGAAGCAAGGAGTCTCTGGGGTGGAAAAGGCCCGTGTCTGGTGAAGGGAGGGGGTCTCTGGGGTGGAGAGGGCCTGAGTCTGGTGAAGGGGGGTCTGTGGGGTGGAGAGGGTCCGTGTCTGGTGAAGGGGGGGTGGTCTCTGGGGTGGAGAGGGCCTGTGTCCGTGAAGGGAGGGGATCTCTGGGGTGGAGAGGGCGCATGCCTGGTGAAGGGGGGTCCTGTGGGGTGGAGAGGGCCTGTGTCCGGTGAAGCAGGGGTGTCTGGGGTGCAGATGGTCTGGCTGTTGATGAAGAGCGGCCAAGCTCCAAGCAGCACGTAGCTCCCTGGACCACCTGGAGTGACACCTGGCCAGTTTCTGAGGCATCATCCGTTCCTTTGTTTTTCCCTCAGGTCACAGTTACCTGGAGAGGCTCCTGAATGTTGAGGTGCCCCAGAAAGTTGGGTGAGTTCAGTTCCAGGGCTTGGGGACCTTTCCAGTGCTGGGCAGGGCACATGGATTCCTCCCTAGCTGAGTTGCAGGAGTGGAGGCATTTCCTGTGCCTGCGCCTTCCCTCCTGTGGGGACTGCCTACTGCTGCAGCCACTCCTCCCCCCTTTCTAACCTGACACAGGTAACAGCTCTGGCCTGGCCTTGAGTCTTCCAAGCCTTACCCTGGGGCATGGGCTCCATGGAAGTCTAATCCAGAGGCCCTTGAAAGGGCCATTACGGACATGAGGAGCTACATGGTGGAAAGGGGGCGGCACGGGCCTGCACATGCTTTCTGCTCCATGGTAGCAGCCCAGCCTCGCTCTGGGCCAGCAGTGCTTTTCCTTGAGGCCACATCTTGCCATCACTAAAACTAGGGCCCTCCTGTCCCTGCTTTGGAGCAAAGGGTCAGCGCTTGAGATGGAGAGACAGGGAAACTGGGCAGACATGCTGGCTCTGCTGGCCCTCCGGGGAATGGAGAGCAGGCCTCACAAGAGACAGTGACCCATTGGGACGTGAGGGTTCGGGGCGGAGCTGGCAAAGGGCTGACATCCTGAACCAGGCCCCGATGGTGTGAGTGCCACCAAGTTCAGAAGCGGACCTCCCTTGTCTGAGCGGGCCACAGATGCCCCAGGGTGTCCCTGGCTCTGGCTGCTGACCTCTTGCCCTGTGTGGCGCTGTGGGTTGGTGACCCAGACCAGGGTGTCTGATGGGTGGGGAGGTGCTCCTGTGAGGAGGACTCAGGCTGGCGGGACGGGTCCCACATGGCCTTTTTCTCTGTTTTCAGCCCTGAACAGAAGCAGCCCAGCGAGGAGGCCGAGGCTGTGCAGGCGGCTGAGCTAGAGGTAAGGCGAGCAGGCCAGGGAGCGGCGGGTCAAGTGCCCATGAGGCCCAGGTGCAGACCCCAAAGCCTTGGTCCTTCCCCCCTCAGAGTCCCAAGCAAGACAGAAGCACCTTGTGGCCCCGCAGCGCCACCAAGATCGCCATTAGCACACCTGGCTCGCAGTCTGTGGCTGGTGGCCCAGAAACGCCCTCCAAAGGACAGCAAGGTGAGTCTTCGTGCCGTGTGCAGATACTCAGGACCAAGGTGGCCTCGGTGGCCTTGGCCTGACTTTCTTTCAGGGAGAGAGAAGCCTGTTTCCGGGCTCTTCGGCCAGAGGTAAATGAGACCCGTGGAGGTGCAGGTCTTTGGGTGTCCAGGTTTCATTGCCCACCGTCTGGCTGGAGCTGCAGCTGTCGCGTGAGTGGCCACGGCTGGTTGGTGTATGAACCCAGGCGGCGTGAGACTGGGGGGCCTGAACTGGGATATCGACTGTGAACCCATCAGGTCAAAGACTTGGGCCCCCCCCCTGGGGGCAGTGGGAGGAGCTCTGTGCTGGGGTGTGAACACCTGGCCTTGTGTTATGCCTCTGCCGCTGTTTCGCGCCTCACCTTTGTGGGTCCCCTGCGTGAAGCGGATGGAAGAGCTACGGGCTGTGGCACCCCCAGGCCGCCAGGCGTGTCCCGGGTCTGGCCCACGTCTCCTCAGTGGGAAGAGCACTGTGGCAGAGAAGTCTTTGTCCACAGCTTTCCCAGCTCTACGATGGGGCCCGCGACAAGAAGCACTCCAGCACTGTAGGCCCCGGGCAGGCTGCAAGGTCCCTGCAAGGTTAAACAGCAAGGGGCGAGATTGGCGCTTTCCCCAGCAGTGAAACAAAATGGACTTGACCCCATGCCCCCACGGGGTCAAGTCCGTTTTGGACCCTGCCCGGGGGGCCCTCCCCTCTTCCTGTCATGGCAGCCTCAGCCGCTTGGGCTGGAGGGGTGGGAGTTTGAAGCCAGTCGAGGGGTCTGTCAGAGTCTGTTAGCGTTTCCACAGCTTCTGCTCCTGAAACATCCCCCTCAGCTCTCCGTGTTAAAGGTGGGCGGGGCATGGGTGGGCCACCTCATCGGATTGTCCTGCTGTTCTCATCACCAAGGCCACGCATGGGGGTGAGGGGTCCGCAGGCTGGGGTTTGTGTGCTGGGCTCCAGACGTCCATAGGTTTCTCAGGGCCGGTTGGTGCCAAGGCTAATGCCGCTGGTCACCTTGGGACCTGCCTGGAACAGAGCCTTGCCCCCACCGTGGCTGCCGCAGGCGGACACCTTCCCCAGACCCCTCCAAGCTGTTCCTGTGGCCTCACCAAAATTGCTCTCTTCACAGAGCCCAAGACTGACCAAGCAGATGGCCCCAAGGAGCCACCCCAGAGTGTCAGGTGTGCATCTGGGAAAGGAGGGCGTAGGTGACTCTTCCGAGGGGCGCAGAGGGGCATGAACCTCGGGTCCTTGTTTGGGAAGAGTGGGGATGTGGTTGATGAGGCCCAGTGCAGGAGGTGGCTCACTGCAGTGAGACCAAGCCGGCCTGGGAGTGGCTGACCGGGTCCTAGACCCCACCCCCTGCATCCTCCTGGCGCTGTGACCTAGGACTGGGCACTTAGTCAGGAAGACCCCGCCCCTGTAGCACCTCTCCGCCCGGACCCCTCTGAGCGGGGCCCAGCTCTGTCCACAGGGTGACCTCTTATGGGGTGTGGTGGGGGCCCCGGGGAGGGGACGGGGTCGGCCCGATGACGCCAACGCCGCCATGCGGTGACAGGAGGAAGCGCAGCTACAAGCAGGCCGTGAGTGAGCTGGACGAGGAGCAGCAGCTGGAGGACGAGGAGCTGCAGCCCCCCAGGAGCAAGACCCCTTCCCCACCCTGCCCGGCCAGCAAGGTGAGCGGGGCCTCTGCCCTCCCTTGGTTGCCCCCGCCGTGCCCGGGCGTCCTTACCCTGGTCCTCCCCCGCAGGTGGTGCGGCCCCTCCGGACCTTCCTGCACACGGTGCAGAGGAACCAGATGCTCATGACCCCGACCTCGGTCCCCCGCGGCAGTGTCATGAAATCCTTCATCAAGCGCAACACTCCCCTGCGCATGGACCCTAAGGTGAGGGAGTCTGGACCCCTGGCCGTGCTTTGCTAGGGCCAGAGCAGCATGGCTGAGGGCTCCCATTTGTCCCCTAGGCTACTGGGAGTGGCGTGGGTCCGGCCAAGGCAGCCATGACCTGGCACCAGTTAAAGGCCAGCTCTAGCCTCTAGGGCCTTGGGCTGCCTCAACGTTTGAGGACTGTTCAGGCTTCTTGGGCTCCGCAGAGCAGCTCAGAGGCTTGGCTGGCTCAGCGTGACTCCTGGGTCTTGGGCCCTGAGCTGGTAGTAGAAATGGCATAGCTGGCCATGGCCGTGACCATCCATCCCCACGCCCCCTATGGAGACTTGAGTAGTTAGGGCGAGGGACACCCGTGGACACTGTGCTCACTGAAGATGAGGGCTGGTGGGACGGGAGGGGGTGGGGAGCTGCCGATGAGAGGGCACAGGCTCCACACAGACTCTGGCATCGCCAAGAGGGTGGTCTGCCTTCCGGACGTCCCCAAGCCTGGCATTAACTCCTGGCTTTTTCCTTGTCTCCTCTCCTCCACAGTGCAGCTTCGTCGTAAGTAAAGCCTTCTCTGTCCTTGTAACCTAGCTCCCCCTAGCACTTACCTGCTGTAGTCCTCTTCCCGCAAACCCACCCGCACCCGTAGAAGCACTAACATCGGAGGTGGAGCACCGGGAAAGGGGGTGGCTGCCTGGAGGTGCCCAGCCATTCCGGCTGTCCTCCCTCTGCGGGGCTGGTCCTCTCTGCCCTTGTCTCTGCTCCCAGGAGGACAAGTCTCGACCTCAGAGCCTCCCTGTAACAAGAGGAGGCAGAGGGGGTGCGGCCTGCTGCTATTTACCGGGGCCACAGCTTGAATTTCCCCACAGCACCTCCCTCCCCGGTCCCGGGCTACCCCTCAGGGTCTGGGGCTGCGAAGAGAACAGATAAGTGGCCTCTGGTCCCCAGAGCCACTGAGATTATTGGGTCACAGACCTGAGCTACTGCCTTAAGGGGCAGAGCAGTAGGGAGGAACCGTTGTTGAAGGCTGGGTCCTGTGGGATAGGGGTAGAAATGTCACTCGCGGCCTCTGGAGAGAAGGCCACAGGAGCTGTTCTCTTCTCAGATCCCTCAGAGCTGAGCCGGGCCAATGGCCCTGAGGAAGGAGCCTCACACAGCTGGGATCAGCTCAGCCTATGGTCTTGGCCGCCTGGGGTCTCCCAGGTGACAAGGCTGCAGCCCTTCCATTCCTCTGTTCCCACCGGCGCTTTGAAGGGCCTCCTATCAGGAGGGCTTCTGCTTCTAGCCGAGGGCCTGGGGCTTGGCGGATCAAGGGGCTTCTCAGCCGCCAGCCATACAGGTCTTGAACTTGCCTGTTGTGCAAGGAGGCTGGCCCCCTCTGTGTGAACGAGGCAATGCGTGCCCTCCAATATGCAAGCAAACAGGCTGTGTGGCCCTACACACCTAGTAGGTGCTAGGCCCCTGGGCCCACAGCAGTGAACTGGACTCGGGACTTGCTCTTCCTACAGAGAACTCCCATGTCACACACAGACTGATGGGAGCCTGGCTGGCTTCATGGGGATGACCAGAGGTCCAGGGAGCGCCTTTTCCCGCTTTGGGGAGCCCAGATCCCTGCACAGGGCATCTGGTGGTGGTGGTCAGTTCTTAGTTAGGAGCCGGGGCCTACGTACATCACAGGGAACTTAAGAAACTCGCACTAGTTTCCTGACCAATCTTTGGCTGAATTTCCTAGGCTACAAAATGAGATCAGAGGTCCCTTCATAGTAATGGGTGAACCAGAGTCATGTCCATCAAGCACACAGGACTTGGTACGAAGTGGTGTTTAGTAATTGGTAGAGAGACTGCTCGATTGAGGCACCTGGAGGCAGAAGGGGCTAAATAAGCGTTTGGTTTTCTCATCCGCTTCCTTGGCCTTGATGGTGGCCTCTGGGGAACAGGGACAACCCACCCCACCTTGGAGGGTTGGAGCAGAGGGCGAACATGGATTCTATGATGTGAACAAATCTTGCTTCTATAAAATTCACAATGTGCAGGATCATTTCTCTGACCTGTGCTGGGAAGTTTTAGCACTCAAGCTTCGGGGATATCACATGTTTTGCTGAGCCCTGTTGGAAGCAGGAGTCTGATGGGCACTTGGGGGGCAGGAAGAGAGGGTGAGGTGCTTTCCCCACCGGAGAGCAGGGGGTGGAAGTTGGCCCCCTGCTGGTTGGAGGACCTCGAACCTGTCAAGTTATACCTTCTACCAAACTTGGAGCATTTTCAGCCATTATTTCTAAGAAATTCTGTTTCAGTGTTGCATTCTTTCCTCTCCATCGTGGGTGACAGTGACACCCACATGGGTGGCGGATCTTTCTGTGTTGTCACAGTTCTTCATGCTCTCTGCTCATTTCTCTTCCATAGCTTTTTCTCTCTGTTCGGATCAGCTACATTTTATGGATTGATCTGTACGTTTACTGACATCTGTTGGTCTTTTCCATTCTGCCCTTGGACCCATGCACTGAATTTCTCATTTCTGTTACTATATTTTGAGTTCTGAAGTTTCCATTTTGCTTTTTTTCTAGATCTTCTGCTTGCTGCGATTTTCTGTTCTGCCATTTATCTTAAGAATATGATTGCTGTTGAAGCATTTCTGTAATAGCGGCCTTGATGTCTTTGTTGGATAAGGCTAACACCTGTCGCCTTGATGTTGGTGGCTGCTGAGCGCCTTCACAGGGGAGTGGAGATTTTCCTGGTTCTTTGTGTGCTGAGTAGTTTTCGATTATATCCTGGCCATTTTGAATATTGCATTATGAGGCCACATGTTGTTCAAATCTAAGAGAGAATGTCGGTATCTTGCTCTAACAGCAGCCCAGCTGGTTTGGTCCAGTCCCTCCTTCTGTGGGATATGGTTTCAGTGTTTACATTTCAAAGTCTTTGCGGTGCTTTTGGATCAAGTTTTTGGTATAATAGATGGTCAGATCCGTGCATCTGCAGCTTGCAGCTGAGCCTCAGAGTTCAAACAACCGTAGGGTGTCATTTTCTCCATGCATCTAGTATATTTCACTTCGCCAGGGCTCCCACTCTCTGTCCTCCAGCCAGGAAGCTGGGATTCCGTTACCCTGCTCCACGCATGCTTCCGTGACCACACCCAGGGTCACCTGGCAGGGAGACAGAAAAAAGCCACAGCACTCATAACCTTTGGGGATCCCAGCTCCATGGTGTGGAGAGGCAGCTCCTCCTCCCCCAGAGTTTTGCCTCTGTGGGTTCCTGTAACTGCTGCTTCCCATTGCCATCGGGCTGTTTATCGCTCGGGGCACGAGCAGAGGAAGAAAAGAGCCACTAAAATCGGGGTTTCTGCATGCTCTGAGCATTAGATTCCCCCTTTCCAATTCTTAAGTGAGAATTATAGGGTCTTTCCCAGAGTTCTGTCTGTCTGCACCCCACAGATCCCTTTGTGGTTTCAGACCTCATTGAGTTTAGGCTAGAAGGAGGAAGAAAATGGTAAACTTACTGCTGGCTCAGTGATGCTTCAAAGCCTGGTCTTCCTGTCTGCCTGTTCACATCACCCTCATACAGCCGCTCCATGCAGTCAGGTTTCATGGCCACATTCAGTGGCAGAAGCAGGTGTGTCTTGCCCACAACCAGAGAGCCCTTCTCTCCATCTTTAGGATTGTATTCCCGTGGGGCCAGACTTCTAGGTGGGAAATCTGCAGTCAAGGTCAGAGGCCAAGGAGAAATAGACAGTCACTAATGCAGGGAGAGGGGCCTATGGGTGGCGGAGCACAGAGGTGAGAGTCTGATGGGAGCCAGGTGAGGGTGATGGGGGACCTCTGGCCCAGGTCCCAGCCCCCACCCGCAATGCCCTGGCCATCAGGGGAAAAGTGCCAGTCTTATCCTTAGCTAGGAAGAGCTTGATGTCCCCCCCCCATGCCCTCTGGTTGCCCACTGCTGTGCCCCTGGGGCTTTCTGGGCATGCGGAGGGGAAGGGTTCCAGCACAGATCTGTTAAACAACCAACTAGTACTTTTAAAAAGCTGTTGTCAGAATCATTAGGTGCCTGTATCATAGGAAGTTTGGAAAATATACCATCCTTTTTTTTTAATGTTCATTTACTTTTGAGAGAGACAGAGCATGAGTGGGGGAGGGGCAGAGAGAGGGAGGGAGACACAGAATCCGAAGCAGGCTCCAGGCTCTGAGCTGTCAGCACAGAGCCCAACACGGGGTTCGAACTCACAGACCACAAGATGAGGACCTGAGCCAAGTCAGATGCTCAACCAACTAAGCCACCCGGGTGCCCTGAGAAAATATACCATCCTTAACATATCTCACCAGCCTATAGTAATTTATGTTAGCATTTGTCCATATTTATTTTTTTTCAAATACTGAGAAACATAAAAGTGTGTGTGCTGTATACATAGTATAAAAGTTATAACGCATAGAAATAATAAATTAACGCTTATGTCCCCACTGCCCCCTTTAGTTAACCACAACTTTTACGGCTTTCTTTCCCTCTCTTCAGATGTCAATCTTCCTTTTCTTCCCAGGTGCACTTTAATATAGTTATAATCAGAGCATACATCGAATTTTGAACCCTGATTTTTGTGCTGCTGCAACTTGGCAGGGCTCAGCCAAGGGTGCATGGGAGGCCTCAGCATGTCCCCAGAAGGACCGAAGACTCAGGGCCACAGTCTGGTTGGGGAGGAAGGCATGTTTGGGGGGTGACTCTGCCTCTGGAGCCTGACTGGGGCCTGAGGGCCTCGCTCACCCCAGCTCCGCCCGTCTCAGGAGAAGGAGCGGCAGCGCCTGGAGAATCTGCGGAGGAAGGAGGAGGCCGAGCAGCTCCGCAGGCAGAAAGTGGAGGAGGACAAGCGGCGGAGACTGGAGGAGGTGAAGCTGTAAGTGGTGTGGCTCCTGGCCCCGCCCCCGGGCTCTGGCCCCGCCCCCGGGCTCTGGCCCCGCCCCCGGGCTCTGGCCCCGCCCCCGGGCTCTGGCCCCGCCCAGGTACTACAGCCCTGTGTCCGCAGGAAGCGCGAGGAGCGCCTTCGCAAGGTGCTGCAGGCCCGGGAGCGGGTGGAGCAGATGAAGGAGGAGAAGAAGAAGCAGATCGAGCAGAAGTTTGCTCAGATCGAAGAGAAGACTGAGAAGGTGCGCGCCTCCGGCTGGCGGGCGGCCAGGCTTCAGGGTGGGCAGCGCCCTGGCGGGCCCCACGCAGATCCACTCGTGGCCAGTGGCTCCTGGGTGTCCCTCCCCTGGACTGTGGGGAACCGGCAGGTTCGCAGGGGCCCCGCGCTGCAGGGCTGAGTGAGGAGGGTGCTCTAATGGGCACATGTGGATGGGCCCTGCAGGCCAAAGAGGAGCGGCTGGTGGAGGAGAAAGCCAAGAAGAAGGCAGCGGCCAAGAAGATGGAGGAGGTGGAGGCGCGCCGGAAGCAAGAGGAGGAGGCACGGAGGCTCAGGCGGCTCCAACAGGTGCGCGGGCAGGTGGGCAGAGGGGCCTGCACATCAAGAAGGGTCGGGAAGGCCCGGTAGCGCCTCAGTCCGGAGGGTCCCCGGCACACCCTATTGTTGGGTTGGTCTCAGTGGCTCTTGTTGCTTTAAGCCCGAAGGAGTTTCAACAAATACCCAGGAGACGTGGATGGTGAGAGTAACCAGCCTCCCGCTTTCTGTAGAGGTGGTAGGTCAGGGGTCAAGTGTATGGACTCCAGAGCCAGACTTCCAGTCTGAGCTCTGCCACTTATTAGCTGGGTGACCCTGGGCAGGTTCCTTGACCTTTCTGGGCTTTGATTCCTTCAAGGACCACCTACTTGACAGGGTTGGTGTGAGGGTTGAATGTTTTGCCTATAAGAGTAGCGCCTACCCCTTCCTGGGGGCTGTCTTATCTCAGGACGATAGGGAACACAGATGTGTCATTGGGGGGTTATACTACTAATAACCAAAAATTTTTGGGCATTTGCTGCGTGCGAGACCCCGTACTAAGTGTTTTCTGTGTATGAACTCGGCGACTTCGCGAGGTGTAGTCGTTTCTGTTGTTCCTGTCTTATCAATGAGGAAACCGAGGCCAGAGGGCTGAAGCCACTTGCCCGGTGTCACACAGCTGGCCAGTCTGGTTCCGGTCTCTACCCTTAACTACTGGCTCTGCGGTTGCATATAAAGCAATTTTCACAGGGCGCCTGGGCGGCTCAGTGGGTTGAGCGTCCGACTCTTGATCTTGGCGCGGGTCCCGATCTCACGGTTTCATGAGTTCGAGTCCTGTGTCGGGCTCTGCACTGACAGTGCCGAGCCTGCTGGGGATTCTTTGTTTCCCCCACCCCCGCCCCTCCTCTACTCTTGCTGACTCTGTCTCTCTCAAAATAAATAAACTTAAGGCAATTTTCCTAAGATGCCTTTTCCTGGGGATTCTTGCGGCGCCTTGCTCAGGGCTTCGTTGCTGGAGGGAAGAGGGCCCTGCGGGCTCTCCTCCCTCCCTCCCAGACCGGTCCCCGGCTTCTCCAGCCCAGGCCTGGCCCGAGGGCCCTGACCTTGCACTCCGTTCACAGGATGAGGAAGAGCGGCGCCACCAGGAGCTGCTGCAGAAGAAGCGGGAGGAGGAGCAGGAGCGGGTGCGCCGGGCGGCCGAGGCCAAGAGGCTGGCGGAGCAGCGGGAGCACGAGCG
>NW_027536465.1:3788618-3906309 GCF_008692635.1 Crocuta crocuta
ACGAGCGCAGGAAGGAGCAGGTGGGGCTCCAGGCCGAGAGGTGAGGGGCCTGCTCCCCAGATGGCCTGGGCGGCGCCCTGTCGGCCCGCACCTGCTGTGGGCTGAGTGGGTGGAAGGGGCGCCCGGAGCCACCGCCAGGAGGCAGCTCCCTCCTCCACCTGGGAGTTTTCTTTCGGGCTACCAGTTCGGGAAGCAGCTTTCTGGCCTGACAGGCTCTTGCTTGGTCCTCAGGGAGCTGCAGGAGAGGGAGAAGGCCCTGCGGCTGGAGAGGGAGCTGGAGGAGAAGAAGAAAAAGGTAAAGGGGAGCGGGCCTGGGGCTCCCGCGGGGTCGGCTCCGAGCTTTGGGTCGGCCTGGTGGTTCCTGGTACGGGCACAGCCTTGCCCGCCCTGCCACGTGGGGTTGGGGGGGGGGGCAAGGGGCTTCCGCACACCGTCTCTAATACCCGGCTGCCACCACGGGGCCCCAGGAAGAGCAGCAGCGCCTGGCGGAGGAGCGGCTGCGGGAGGAGCGGCTGCGGGAGGAGCAGCAGCGGAAAGCCAGGGAGGCCGCGGCGGCCAGCAAAGGCCTGAACGTGACCGTGGACGTGCAGGTGAGGCCGGGCAGCCAAGTGGAGAAGGGGGCCTGGCAGCTCTGGTTATTCACTTCCTACTGGCTGGAGCCACGGAGTACAGATTAGGTGAAGGATGGTCCAGGAAGGATACAGTTGGCCCAAGTAGTTTCACCATTTTCCATAGGTATATTTTCTTACTCCAAAAGTAGAGTTTGTTGTAAAAACAAGAAGAAGAAGAAATTAAACTTTTTTAGAGTGTAAAGTAAAAGAAAGATACCCTTAGAGGAGAACTCTCATCTGATGTATATTTTTCTATATGTTTACATATAGAAACCTGTATACACACATGTACACACACACACACACACACATACAGGCAGTTTTAAATGAGCACTGTTTTCACCTACTGTCTTAGTCTGTTCAGGCTGCTATCATACATCACTACAGGCTGGCTGGCTTAAACAGCCGTTTTGGAGGCCGGAAGTCCAAGGTCAAGGCAGCAGCAGATTCAGTGTTTGGTGACCGTCTTCTTGTGTCCTCACACAGTAGAAGGGGAGAGGCAGCTCTCTGGGGTCTCTGTTCTAAATTCGCTAATCTCACGGGGCTTCCACCCTTGTGACCTAATCCCCCCAAAGGCCCCGCCTCCCAGTACCATCACATTGGGGGGTAGGATTTAACAGAAGAATTTGGGGGGGCGGGATGGGGCACAAACATTTAGTCCATAACATACCACTTGGCATCTTGATTTTTTTTTTTCCTCCCTATTTTCCCCTTTCATTTAGTGAGTTGTAGACATCTGTGTGTTTCGGCACTTGTAACTCTCATATTAGATGGCTGTGTACCAGTTACTTACGCCAGAATTTCTTTAACAAACCCTTATTGATGAGCACTTAGGCTACGGCCAGCTTAATGCTGGTTAATGAAACGTACATGGAAAATTTTCAGTGCAGTGTAGTTTATGGTGCTGAGAACTTGGAAGTGAGCCGAATATTCATCTCTAACGGATGGTTAAAATATGAACCGTGGGGAGGTCCCCAGGGGAGTACCCTGGAGCTGTTTGAAGGGAGAAACACTGATCAGGAAGAATGTCTGCAACATACTTTAACTTGAAAAAGGAAGATACAGGGGTGCCTGGGTCGCCTAGTCAGCTAAGCATCCGGCTCAGCTCGGTTCACGGTCTCAGTTTGTGGGTTCGAGCCCCACGTCGGGCTCTGTGCTGACAGCTCAGAGCCTGGAGCCTGCTTCGGATTCTGTGTCTCCCTCTCTCTGCCCCTCTCCTCGCTCATACTCTCTCCTCCTCTCCCAAACATTAAATAGAATAAAATAATTAAAGAGAAAAGGAAAATACAAAGTCATATATAACTTTTTTAAATTGAAAAGCAAACTGCTGAACCTTTTTTCCCCCTCAAATGAAGGGAGGCAACCAGCGCCCCTCGCGGTGAGCGGTGCAGGAGTCCGGGGAGGGGAGCTGACAGCCATGTTTGTCTTCTCCAGTCTCCAGCTTGTACCTCATATCAGATGACTCCACAGGGGCACAGGCCGCCCCCCAAGATCAACCCAGATAACTACGGGATGGATCTGAATAGTGATGATTCCACCGATGACGAGGCCCATCCCCGGAAGCCCATCCCCACCTGGGCCAGAGGTGAGCAGGGCCCAGAGTTCCCCAGAAGACCTGTGTCCTCCCTGTGACATCTGGGACCCTGGAGGCGGCCGGCTGGCAGCTGCAGGTGTCAGGAGGCTGTCGTAGTCACGGGCTGGCGGCATGTCTTGGGCCTTGGGATGCACCCAGGAAAGGGGGGCTCTCTGTGGCCAGGCCTGTGGTGGGCACCTCTGTTCTCAAAAGTGTTAAATTGTGGCTCAGACTCTACGCCCCTCCCAATGGGCCAGATGAGAGTTGGACCCAAATAAGCAGTTTGGGGTAGGAATCGCGCCCAGAGTGGTCACAGGTTTTAGGCAGCGCAGCGAGAGCTGGAACTGGGGGTTCCGGGCAGCCAGGGAAGGCAGGAGAGCCCTGAGGCAGGGGCACCTGGGCAGGATTTGACCCCAGAGTTTACAAGCCCCAGCATTTAAAGGAGCGCGGGTGTGTGTGAGCAGGCCGCCGCAGACCTGGGTGCAAGGGAGCGGGGCCGATGCATACAGTGGGCACTTTATGGAGTTCACGGAGCTGGGGGTCAGGGCGTGGTGCTGACTCACCCCCTGAGAGAAGGGCCCAGAGAAGGCCCCATGGGGGTCAGCACTCTGCAGAGGACAACATACTCTGATGTCACCTCATTTGAACTCCGCGTTAGCCAGAGTCTGACTTAGTCCCCTTAACTTCTGACATCAGGGCATTTGGGAGGTGGCAACAGGCAGGGGTCAGCATGGCCGGAGCACCTGGTGGTGGTTGACCTTCACCAACTTACATAAACTCCCTGTGTTCTCATCCATGGAATGCGGGTGCTACTAGGACCCAGCTGAGAATGGTTGTTTAGGATAAAGAACGTTCGTGTTCATTTGTAAGGCCCCGTGTGGCGCGGTGCTGGGCTCCCATTCCGCCTCCTGACCCCCCCAGGGTCCTCCTAAGGCCTTGTTGCCAGGGCGCCGTGCATCGGCCCAGGGGTCCCCTCAGCCTGCACCCTGTGCCGTGGGACCTGGGGGCTGGTGAGGGAAGTCGCCAACCCCAGCAGTCAAGGACGGCAGCGTGTTAAGTTCTGGAGTTCCCCCAGTCCCGAGCGGCGTGCCTTTGGGCAAGTGTCCCCGTTACTAAATGGGGAGAATAAAGGAGCTGTGCCTCCCTGGTGGTTGTGGGGTTGGGGTTGCCTAGCCCAGGAGATGGCCCTGAGGACCTGTGTTCAGGCTAAGCTACCAGAACATGGCAGTAGGATCAGGCAATAAGAGCATTTTCATGGGGCCGTCTGCGTGGCTCAGTGGGTTAAGTGTCCAACTTCAGCTCAGGTCACGATCTCACGGTTCATGAGTTCTATCCCCGCATCGGGCTTGCTGTTGTCAGTGTAGAGCCTGCTTTGGGTCTTCTGCCCCTCCCCTGTGTGCATGCTCGCTCTCCCTCTCTCTCAAAAATAAACATTAAAAAAAAGTATTTGCAGGGAAGAGGGCTCTGAGAGAGGAGCTGATGTGGCTGCGGTGAGGAGGGTGACAAGGAGCCAGGGGATGGGGAGGCTCGTGAGGAGCCCCAAGGCGGTGACTTGACCCTCCGCGTCCCCTGCAGGCACTCAGCTAAGCCAGGCCATCATCCACCAGTACCACCATCCCCCAAACCTGCTTGAGCTCTTCGGAACCATTCTCCCACTGGACTTGGAGGACATCTTCAAGAAGAGCAAGCCTCGCTACCACAAGCGCACCAGCTCTGCAGTGTGGAACTCACCGCCCCTGCTGGGCCCCAGGGTCCCCAGCAGCCTGGCCTACAGCCTGAAGAAGTACTGAGGCCCCGCCCCGCCTCCGGCCTTCCCAGCAGTCTCCGCCCCCCTGCGTGTGTCTGTCTGTCCGCCTCTCTGTTGGTCTGGTGCCATCCTGCCTGGCGATCCGTCCCTGGGTGTTTGGCCGTGTGTATATAAGTGTCCTCTGTGCGCTGCGGGTAGCAAGTGGTGCGGGCCTGTTGGGAAGCTGCACTTGGCTGGTGGTTGGGGGCGAACCGGCCCAGCCCCACCTGGCCTGCAGACAGCACTCTGTACATAGATTGTCAGAATTCAGCGAATTTTAGCCTCTAGTGTTTGAGAGCTAGATCAATAAAGTCTGTTGCTTTAAGCCTGCTGTGGGTATTGTGGAGATGCAGGCCTTGGCAGAATGCCCTGGTCCCTGGCCCCGCAGCCGTGTCTCAGGCCAATGACCGGCTGGGGGACCGAGGCACTGTTCCTCATCCTGGAGTTTACTTGCGGCTGACGCAGTGGGTGATTCTGATGCCACCTTTGGGCCACGCTGAGAAACACTCCAGTTAATGTGCACAATGGGGCAAGCGAAGATACCTTCCGATTTCCTGGGGAGCTCCCTGTTTGTAAAAGGGGGCTTGTTCAAAGGGAGAGACCTGAAGCTGAGGTCAGAAAGACTGGGCTCGTGACACAGCTCTGCCACCCAAGACAGTCCTTCGGCCCCGCGGGCTCCACGCCTGCCACACGGATGGTCAAAGGACCTGAGAAGGTGCGCATGCTGCTAAAGCAGGAGCTCTGATTACAAAAGATGGCTCCTGAAACTCCCGTGGGACCAGCGCTTGCAAGCGGTTGGGATCTTTCTCCAACAAAACCAGGTAGCTGCTAATTAAGTGCTTAGTGTCCATGGAAGCTGGCCCAGGGCCTGCCCGGTAATCGCCTGCTGCGTTCTCAGTGTGCGGTGGCTAGCTCCCTGCCCTCTGCTGCAGTCCCCAGAATAGAGGTTGGCAAACTGTGGCCTCATGGGCCAGATCGAACCTCAGCCTGATTCTACAAAGTTTTATTGGAACCTTCCCAGTTGGAACAGATGGCTCTGGTCTCCGGCTGCTCTGCCGAGGGCAGAGTTAAGCAGTTGCAACCGAAGTCTGATGGCCCACGTTGCTGAAAGTACTTCCTTGGACCCTTTGCAGAAGTTTGCTGACTCCTGCTTTAGGACAAAATAAAGATTGAGTTCCAGAGTGTCCGAAAATGAGGAACTCGTGAACATATGCAAGAGACTGAAGTTTAGAGGAGTCCAGCCATAAAAAGAGAAACATTTAGGGGCACCTGGGTGGCTCTGCTGGTTAAGTGTCTGACTTCGGCTCAGGTCATGATCTCACAGTTCAGGAGTTCGAGCCCCACATGGGGTTTCTCGCTGATTGGGATTCTCTGTCTCTCCCTGACTCTCTGCCCCTCCCCCCCCCACTCTCTCAAAATAAACTTAAAAAAGAAACATTTGACAGGTCACTTCTATATGGTGCACAATCCCAATTTGTTCTGTATGCTCTTGGGCTGGAAGCTGTTGTATTGAGTCCATCGGTGAGTGTGTCTTTACCTAAAATCACAATGTCAAAATACTACTTTTTCTGAGCATTTTTTGTGTTTGAGAAAAAGTTGTTAGTCCAGCAAAAAGGTAGTTAAAATTGCCACACATCTTCACCAGCCCTCAGTATCAGCAGTATTTTCTTATTTTAGCCATCCTAATGTGTAGTGAAATTGCATCATGGTTTTAAAGTTTTAATTTTTTTGAGAGAGAGAGAGAGCGGGGGAAGGGCATAGGGAGAGGGAGAGAGGATCCCAAGCAGGCCCCACACTCAGTGCTGAGCCTGATGGGGGCCTTGATCCCAGGACCGTGAGATCATGACCTGAGCCGAAATCAAAAGTCACTCGCTCAACCAACTGAGCCACCCAGGCGCCCCTCATCGTGGTTTTAATTTACATTCCGCTAAATAATGGTGAACATTTTTCCATGTGCTTATTTGCCGTTTGTGTATCTTGAATGAAGGGTCTGGTGAAGGCTTTTGTTCCTTTGTAAATTGGATTGTTTTCTTACCATTGAGTTTAAAATCTTTATGTATTATGGATACAAATCAGCTGTCAATATGCGCTTTGCAGTATTTTTTTTCTTGGCCCACAGATTTTCTCTTCATTCACTTAACTGTGTTAAATTTAATTTTGGTGGAGTCCAACTTATCATTTTCTTGTTTCTTTTACGGATTGTACTCTTTGGTGTCATGTCTAAGAAATCTTTGGTTCTCAAAGCTTTTCTCTTATATTTTCTCCTAAATGCTTTATAGTTCTAGAAATAGTACATTTAGGTTTATGATCTACTTTGAGTTAATTTTTTTAAAGCGTTGAGATTTATGTTTTTTGTTTGTTTGGTTGGGGGTGGGGGTATATGGATATATATCCAATTGTTCCGTGACTATTTGTTGAAAAAACTGTTTTCCACTGAATTTCTTTTCATCTCTGTCAATTAGTCAGCCATATTTATATGAGTCTACGTCTGGACTTTGTTATTTTTGAGAGAGAGTGAGGGAGTGGGGGAGGAGCAGAGGGAGAGGAGTGAGAATCTTAAGCCATGACTCTGTCTCATGACCATGAGATCATGACCTGAGCTAAAATCAAGAGCCAGAACCGACTGAGCCACTTCGGCGCCCCTACCTCTGGACTTTGTATCCTCCTCCACTGATCTGAGAATCTCTCCTTTTACTAAAACCACATCACCGATGTTGCTGTAGCTTGTATCCGTCTTAAAAACCCGTTAACGTGATTCCTCCAACTTCATTCTTCCTTTTCAAAATTACTCTGACTTCCATCAATTTTGCCTCTCCATATAAATTTTAGAATCAGCTTATTTATACGAACGTCTTGCTGGGATTTTGATTGGGATTGCTTTAAACTCTATAGATAAATTTGGGGAGAATTCACATACGACAGTGAGTCTTCTACGAATGTGACTTGTATTTCCATTTATTCATATCTGTGGCTTCTTCTCAGCGTTCCACAGTCTCCGTGTACAGATCCTGGACCGATTTGGTTGGATTTATAGCTAAGCATTTACTTTCTTGGAGCTATTGTAAATGTTTATTGTTTTTCTAATTTTGGTTTCCTGTAGCTCGTTGCTGGTATGTAGAAATACAGTTGATTTTATGCATTGACCTTACATCTTCTGCTGCAACTAAAGCAGTATGTAGAGGGAAATTTATAGACTAACATGTTTGTGTTTGATAAAAGGTGTCAAATCAATGACCTCAGCATCCACTTTGAGAAACTAGAGGGGCGCCTGGGTGGCCTAGTCAGTTGAGCACCCAACTTTGGCTGAGGTCATGATCTCGGGGTTCATGGGTTTGAGCCCTCCATCGGACTCCATGCTGATGGCTCAGAACCTGGAGCCTGCTTCGGATTCTCTGTCTCCCTCTCTCTCTGCCCCTCCCCGCTCCTGCTCTCTCTCTCTCACACAAAATAAAGAAACTAGAAAAAGAAGATAAAAGTGTTGCGGACGAAATGACACAGAGGACAAGACACACATAAAAGACAGACACAGACACAACTCCAGCCGGAGGAACAATTCTACGCAAGGTTTATTTTATACCCGGTAACTGGATACAAACTGAAATCTACAAGATGCATTCCTTTACCAATTAAGGGCAAGTAGCCAAACACCTTTCAAGGACAGGGAGGGAGCAAAGGGAGGAAGCGACCACAACATGTTTACTAAGAGGCCTGCTCACAATTCCAGCCTCCTCATTTCTAAGGAGGGCATGTTCCCTTGTTTGCAAGCGGACCATTAAACTTGGATATTGTGTGCAGGCCTCCTGGCAGAGCATCCTGTTTGCAGGCATGCTTTGCCCAGGCAGGGAGCCCCGTGTGCAGGCACATCCCCGCGTCCCTAACCACGCTTTCTTGTGGTCACTGTCGGGCTCCCACATAAAAGTATAAGCAGAAGAAGGGAAATAACAAAGGTAGAGCAGAACTCCATGGCTTTGGAGAGAGAAAAATAATAGAGAAAATTTAACTAAACCAAAAGCTGATTCTCTGAGATGCTCGAAAAAAATTCATCTCTAACTAGGTTGATCAGGAGAAAAAGAAGAAACAAATGGCCAGTGTCAGGAATGAAAGAGGTAATGCTGCTATAGATTCTATAGGTATTAAGAAAAGAGAGAGATTATTATGAGCAACTTCTCTTAATAAATTGGACAATTTAGATAAGTACAAATTCCTTGGAAGATCCAAATTATTTTACTTCACTCAAGAAGAAACCAATTCTACATAACGTCTCCCAGGAAATTAGAGAGGAAAGGATGCTTTTCCACTCCATCTACGAGGTGATCCCAGAACCAAATAAAGACACCGCAAGAGAGAAAAATTAAACACTTATCTGTCATGAACCTCAATACAAAAATTCTTAGCAAAATTATAACAAATTAAATGCAACAAGTTATGTAAAAAAGATAATACATCTTAAGCAAGTAGGGTTTAACCCAAGAATATACCGTAGGTTTAACATAGAAAGTCAACTAATGTAATTTGTCCTATTAACACAGGAGGAATGCCATGTGATTAATAGATGCAGAAAGTACATTGACACTTCAACACTAATTCATGATAAAAGCTCTGAGCAAATAACAATTTTTTTGTCTCCTTCAACTCTGCCTCTCTCTCCCATTAAGCCTAAGTATGACCAATAATATGACCTAAATAAGTAGTTCCAAAAATGAATGAGCGAATGAATTATAACACGTGCAAATTAGAATTTAAAGGGAATTTGGGGCGCCTAGATGGCGCAGTTGGTTAAGCATCCGACTTCAGCTCAGGTCATGATCTAGCGGTTCGTGAGTTTGAGCCCCTTGTCAAGCTTTGTGCTGACAGCTCAGAAACTGGAACCTGCTTCAGATTCTGTGTGTGTCTCTCTCTGCCTCCTCCCCACCCCAAAATAAACAAAATACTTAAAAAGAAAGGGAATTCACTTTGATAAATCACCTCTACAAAAAAATCTCCAGCGGACATCATGGTGAATGTCTTCCTAACAGGTCCAACGCAAAGATGTCCACTGTCATTACTTCTGAACATTTTACTGGAGATTTTACCCAGTGCAACAGGACAAAAATTTTAAAGTCAGGAGAGAGGAAGGATTACAATTATGTTCAGAGATGTCTTGTAGAAAATCTGGTATGTCTACCAGATTAATAAGTGAGTTTAGCATGGTTGCTGGATACAAAATTAATATGAAAAATCAATTGTATTTCTATATACTTCCCTTGCACAAGCAGATATCAAAATTAGGGGCGCCTGGGTGGCTCAGTCAGTTGAGCATCCAGCTTCAGCTCAGGTCATGATCTATCTCATGGTTCATGGGTTCAAGCCCCCATCAAATCCCTGCTTGGGATTTTCTCTCTCTCTCTCTCTCTCTCTCTCTCTCTCTCTCTCTCTCTCTCTCTCCCTCCCTCCCTCCCCTGCTTGCACACTCTCTCTCAAGCAAACTTAAAAATAATTTTTAAAGATATCAAAATTAAACAATCCAGTGTGTGATAGTGTCAGAGATTATCAAAATCTCAGGAGTAAACCTACAAGCAATGTGAAAGACAGCAAAAACTATAAACCATTGCTGAGAACAGTGAATGAAGACCTACATGGTCTTTGTTATCGTTTTCATGGATTGGAAACAATTTTCTTACGATGTCTTTTTCCTCCAATTTGATCTATGATTTAATGCCATGCCGTCTCAATCAAAATCCAAATACGACTCTTTTTGGGTAGAAGTTCATGAAAATTGTGGTTTCAAAATGTGTATTTAACTGCAAAGGACCTACAATAGCCAAAACAACTTTGAAACCTACAAACAGATTCGGAAGGGCTACGTTCATGCCTTCAAGACTCGCTACAAAGTTACAGTAGTCCGAATAGCATGGTATTAATGTAAGGATAGACAGATCAATGGAACTATACAGAGTCCAGAAATAGAACTACATACACATGGTCACTTCGTTTTTGACAGAAGCGGAAAGGTAATTCAGTGTGGGGAGGATAATGTTTTTTGATAAGTTGTCTTGTAACAACTGGATACGTTAAAAAGATCTGCAAACCTTCCTCACCCCATATATCAGATTTAATTTACGATGTATCATCGACCTAAATGTGGAACTCCCGGAAGAAAACAGGACAAAATCCTACTGTGTTTGGTACAGATTGCTTACACATGACACAAAAATTATGAATTGTAAATGAAAAAGTCTACCAGTTGGATTGGTATAAAAGTAAAAAATCAAAATTAAAGCCTTTTGCTATTTTATTATTTAAAAATTTTTAATGTTTATATTTGATAGAGAGAATGACAGAATGTGAGCAGAGGAGGGGCAGAGAGAGAGGGAGACAGAATCCGAAGCAGGCTCCAGGCTCTGAGCTGTCAGCACAGAGCCCATCTCGGGGCTTGAACTCACAGACCGTGAGATCATGACCTGAGCCAAATTTGGATGCTTAACCAACTGACCCACTCCAGTGCCCCCCCCCCTTTTTGCTATTTTCAAGTCACTATTATTCAGCATCTTCTCGCTCCCCATGATTGGGATGGTACACATAACCTAGCATATTCTACTCCCGGGAATAGTACTGGGAATGATCTTAACCACTGTGGTCCGAGTGAGGATGAATGACAGGTTCATCTAGAATCTCTCTTGCTTCAGTAGGACCCATCCAGCCACCCTCACCCCTCACCCCACCTCCTTGCCTGCCTGGTGCTCTTCCTCTTATTGGCCCCCAGCTAGTTGCCTATCTCGTGAGCCTTTCTCTGTCTCCCTCCAGGAGGCAAAGGCACAGCTTCTTTCTGGCCCCATCTGGGCTTGTAACACAGGCCTCCGTCCCTGTGCTGCAGTGAGCTGAGAGCCGCGGGGCTTCCCTTGCAGCTTAGTCTGCTGAGCAATAGCGAATGCCCAGTAAATTCTAGCTTGGGCAAGAGCCCTGGCAGCTTCTGCTCCTGGGCTTCCATAATGGAAACATTCTTCTAGAAGGTTAAGAAACAAAGGAAAAGCATGAGAAGGGAAATCGGCCATAACCTGTATTACAAAAGTTTGCAATCTCTACCCAGATCTCAAGGTCTTGTCCTGTCTGAGCTGCTCGCATGGGACTCAACTGTGAGGCTTCCTGGGATACCTACCGGGCTGGGAGCACTGCCCAGAACCACAGAGGCTGAGTTACTCCAGGCCTAGGGCTTTGTATTCCTCACTGAGAAATACAACCTCCCTTGCTTCTGACCAAGTGCAAATAGCTTACATGGCCAACCCCTGCCAGACTCCCGCTGCTGCCCAATAATTTCGAATGTTCTCAACCAAAGCAATCTGCCCTGTGTGCTGCAAAGAGGCAGTGAGCTCATTTTCTCGCAATGGGGACCTTTTAAAATAGTCATACCTCCATTTGGCACTTGCGTTGATTGCAGTTTATTAAGCCTGAAAAAGTTAGGTGTCTAAATCCATGGACCTTTAATACTTGCCCACAGATACACGTGTGTGTGCATGCATGCACGTGCGCGCGCGCACACACGCACACACACACACACACACACGCTTGCCTGCCTATGTTACTTTGGTCTTTGAATAGTCCCCATTCTTCTGCTATTGTGATATAGGAAAGTTGACCATATCAGATTAATCTCAGGAGAACCGCTCTGGGGTTACATGTCAAGGAAGAGGAGACGGTGACCCCTGCGTGCTTTGACATTTCTTTGCATCTCTGTGGTTCCTGCTTGCTCTGCCTCTGGCCTCGAGGTATCTGTAGGGATGGGGATTCCATCCCCAGAATCACAGCAGGGGCACCTGAGGAGGGTATTTGCATCTCTGAATTGCACTTTGAGAATTTTGAGAACAGCAGAGGCGGGGCCCTGTGAGGGTCTCCCATCACACGTGTCCCCTGGGATTTTGTAATGAAACAAGCGTAGAATCACCTCTGAGGGGTCCTGTAGCTGCTCAAACTCAGAAGCGTCGTGAGGGGCTGGAAGGGTGCAGTCGGCCCTGCAGGAGCGGCAGGGAAACAGGCACCGGCTTAGAAGGCCCTCGCCCCCAGTACCTTGTCCTGATGTTATTTGCATATTTGTGGTCCCACTGGACTAAAGTGGTTGACCACAGGCACCACGGGTGAGGGCGAGGAGGTGATTCAGGGAAGCACAAGCTCAGGGCAGTGACAGTAGCTTCATCTGGTCAGGGTTTCATCAGAGAGTCCCTCAGGGCCAACAAGGACCCAACTTAACAGCCACTTAGGCAACCCTGGCTTGATCTAGATGCCCACCACATTTCCCCAGTGGACAACCTGTGTGGCCCCCAAACCTCTCCCTCTTACCCCACTACCCTTTCTTATTTCAGTCTGCATGCCACCCTCTTCTGCCCACAGCACCCAGCCCTCCCTGGGTGCCCCTCCACAGTGTCCATCTCTGTAGGAGATCCTAGCAGGGAGGAGCCTCACTGAGGAAGCAATTGCAGTGCTTTTATTGAGAGGAGCCAAGAAAAGGTGGCAGTGGAGTGGGTCCAGATAAAGATGATGGCGTTCAAGGGAGCAGGACCGTGTCCCCACTCAGGCCTAGCTCTAGGGGCTCCCATGAGAAATGCATTCTCAGTGTAGCTGCCATCCTCAGGACTGGCTGCCCCTGGCCCTACAATAGCTGTGTCTCGTGTTTTGATGAAACAGTTCAAGAACAACAACTGAGGCAGAGAACACAACATCGAAATAACTCACCCAGTAAACTCCCTCTGTCTCGGAGCCTCTGTTCTTCAGCCACACCTGCTTTCCAAGTTGGGGGTGGTATTATTTTCATCTTCATCTGAAGCTTATGGAAAGTGACATGGAGCACATCAGCCACCTGCTCAAGGTCATATAGTGTATGCGATGAGGTAGGATCTCTGATTGGCCCCAAAGTATTGCTCTAAGTCAACTCTGCTGCAACACCTGTCCAGACATGAAGAATTTGAGCAGATTCCTACCGTTGCCTTGTATTGGCCTGAGGCACCCAGACTTTTCTGGTGCCACTGGGGGTGGTCCAGTCCTTGCCCTCGCCGTCGCCCCAGGCTGCTCACCCAGAGTTTCAACTCACCCTGGCTGCAAGGCATGGTATCCCGTATTACCAACAAGGCTGGACAGGTGACCTATGCCAGAAATGCAGGGAATATATTCCCGGGGTGCAGTCAAAACTAATGGGAGACAGGAGGCAAGAGGGAGCTGGGCAGATTAAGTCTGCTACATCCCTCTCTGCCATGGGGGCCTCCTTGCTTGCAGGCAAGGAACTACCCCTAGATCCTTCACACAATTCATGGTGCAGGTCGGAGCCGCTGTGCACACACACGCTGCTCCCCACCCTCACTACCTGATAAATTCTAATGCATCCTTCAAGCTTCCATTCAAGTAGCCTCTCCAAAGCCTGCCTTGACCTACCCAGGTGGGCCGAGGGGGATAGGACACAGGGGGTAGGACTGGCCAGCCTCACCTTCATGGCCCCACCGAAACCTACAGCTTGCCCAGGGCACGCCCAAGTTCCCAGCAGGAGCCCAGTCACGCTACGTCGGGTGCTCTGAGACTCCCTGCTCTGGTCTTCAAACACCATCCACTGCCAGCTCAGTTGGAAAGGTGACTGCCCCAGACGGTCTCCCCATTCTGGAGGCCAGAAGTCTGAAATCAAGGTGACAGGAGGGCTGGTTCCTTCGGAAGCTGTGAGGGGGAGTCTGCCTCATGCCTCTTTCCCGGCTTCTGGTCATTTACACTCCAATTTCCACTTTCATTTCCCATGAAGATACCCCTGCATGTATGTGCATGTCCAACTTTTTCTCTGTTTCTAAGGACACCAGGCCTGTGGATTCGGATCCATCCTAATCACCTCGATAAGGGTCATTATTGATTACCTCTGTAAAGACCCTAACTCCGAATAAGGTCACATTCGGAGGTCCTGGGAGGTTAAGACTCCATCTCTTTCTGAGGGGACACAGTTCTGCCCGTAACACACTATATTGTCACAGTAGCTCCTCTGAGGAAGGTTCTGGGACAATTGTCTATGTTTTAGAGGAAACTGAGGACCAGAAAAGTTTGGTAACGTGTCAAGGTCACACAGCTCGTATGGGCTGGATTTGAACTCCAGCTGGCCCACTCTCAAATCCAGTCTCCTACTCACTTGTGTGCGCCATGTTGGCAGAGCCACAGGAATGGGAGCGTCAATGGCAGCAGTGAGGAGTGAAGACACTTTGGGGGGTGCATGGGATAAGCATGGGCACAGCATGTGGGAGGGGGAGTGAGGAGAGTGGACTATCTGAAGGGCTAAAGGGAGTGGGCAGTGTGGACACGTGGTATCCATGGTCTATAGTGGTCTGAAGGGCAGGTGGAGGTGTTTGGGTTTGATGAATAGGGGACGAAGTGCCTTTAAATTTTTTTTAATGTTTTATTTATTTCCAGGAGAGAGAGAGAGCGTGAGCAGGGGAGGGTCAGAGAGAGAGGGAGTCACAGACTGAAACAGGCTCCAGGCTCTGAGCTGGCAGTCAGCACAGAGCCCGACGCGGGGCTCGAACCCACGAACCGCGAGATCATGACCTAAGTGAAAGTCGGACGCTTAACTGACTAAGCCACCCAGGCGCCCCCGAAGTGCCTTTGGAGGTGCCCAGATGAGAGGTGATCCCAGGAAGAGTGAGTTATATCAAACCAGAGATCAGGTCTGCTTCGTTCACCTCTGTATCCTCAGGACCCCTCTTGGGGCTGGCCCAAGGCAAGTTCTCAATTAATTCTGTTGGATGAATCAAAGAACACAGGCACAGAATCAGAATGGGCTGGGACACGAGGCAGGAGGAGGTCACCCAGAGATGCTGTCACGGTGAGACACGTCCCACCATTTTTGTTTTCCCACTGGGATCCACACCCACTGTCCCCATCCCTACTCTCAGTCCGAATGGTCCTCCTGGAACCGGCATCAGTGCTGGCTTCCAGGTGGGGCAGGGCCAGCCGGCCTGGGCCTGGCCAGTCCAAGCGTCACATTGTCAGCTGGCACTATGCATGAAAAAGTCCTCGATACTCACTCGTGGCATTCTGTTCCAGCCCCTGGGAAAGCCTTTCCCTTGGACACAAAGCTGCCAGAGGTAAAGGAATTTCAGGCTCATCATACGGGAGAACAGGGGACATGGTGGGAGAACCAGGCAATGGCAAGAGAGTAGAGCAGAGATGTGGCAAGAGAGAGAGAAAACTGGGCCCTGCTGCCCTTGGCCTCTGAAAGTGGCCTCTTGTCCTGACCGCGTGTCCTGGATCACGGGACCCAAGGGAAAGGAGCATCTGTGTTGATCCCTCTTGAGCCCCGGGGATGGAGAGTGGGCTGAGTCCCTTGAGCTTAGCCATTACAATGAAAGCTTCCTCAAGAACCTAATTTGTAGGCCCCTATAGGATGCATTGCACTCACCCACCCATATGTCCTTCAGCAGAGTCGCTCTGACCGACCCCTGCCACCTTCCACGGAAGCACGGGGCTCTCAGCAGTCAGGCCCCAGAAGGCACTGTCTTACTAGCATTTATTTCCCTCCATTTTCTGTTTTCTGGGGTCCTGGGGCTTCAGCTTCTGCCAGGCTGTACCATGTTTCTTTATCGGTATGAGTGGCTTCGCTCAGGAGGGTCTGATTCACCAGGGGCTTCAGCCTCAGAGGTTAGGCCTGAGACCTAGTCTCAAACCAGTCTGTGAGCACATGGCTCGCTGTGGTCACCACCTCTGACCAATCTCCGCCCCTCCCCAGGGCTCACCCTCTAGTTATAGGACACCCCATCACGTCTACCTTCTTCTTCTTTCTTTACTTTTTTTTAAATGTTTATTTGTTTTTGAGAGAGAGACAGAGCACGAGCAAGGGAGAGGCAGAGAGAGAGGGAGACACAGAATCGGAAGCAGGCTCCAGGCTCTGAGCTAGCTGACAGCACAGAGCCCGACACGGGATTCGAACTCACAAACCGTGAGATCATGACCTGAGCCAAAGTCGGACGCTGAACTGACTGAGCCACCCAGGCACCCCACGTTGATCTTCTTGAACCACACCCTGCTCACTTAGCACCGATGAGTCCACAGACACACATGTTCAGACACACGCATGTGGACAGACACGCAAACACACGTGTAGACACAGATACACACAGACATGCCAAGATGCAGACGCAGATGGACGGACACACACATCAGACCCAGGCCCGGTTACCAGCCCCTCTTAGGGAAGGCCCCTTCACCCGCTTCTCCATGAGGAGCCAGGGAAACTCTAGGAATTTAACTCAGTCTGAGTCCACATTTCCGGTTGGTTCAGTGTCCTCTTGCAGAAACTGCCATCCACCCAGGGATGAAGCTGACAGCAACTCCGGTGCCGGCTTTTCTGCGGGCTTCTGGCAGCTCTGTGGTGGGCCATCCCTGTTCCTTGTGCCTCCGCAGAAGGGAGGATTTGCTCGCCCCAGGAGCCACCTCAGGGCCGGGCCTGTGCTGCTGCAGATTCACACAGCTCACGGCAGTGCTGTGCTCATGGGGGACCACGAGACGTGGCGTGCAGTGGGGCTGGTGGGAGGAGAGGCACAGGCGGAGTGTGTCCCCACTCAGGGCTTCTGTAAAGACACCCACCGTGGAAGGTAGCTGTAGAAATGGCATAGAACCAGGAACCAGGAATCCTGCCTCCCGGCCCAGATGTTATCTCCAAGTGGCATTGTGGCCTCGGCAAGTCGCTCCTCTTCTCTGTGAGTACTTACCTCCTAACCGAGGACGTGGAACGGGATGTCTGTGGCGGCTTTTCCAAATCTAAACTCTAAGGAGACCTGATTCCTCCATCTCACAACTGAATCCGTGAAGGTGACTTGGTGGGGGCGGGGGGCACGTCTGGCGAATCTTCCGCCCAGTGTGCTCTGAGACTTTCTTCAGAAGGGACGAGGTATGGCTACCTTGCTGTGCTTTGCCAGCTCATCTCCTCTGGACTTTTCCAACTTGATACTGAAGTTCTTCAATCCTTTTCTGCCTGATGAGACCCCGAGGAGTGCCTTCATTTGCCTGAAGGTACTTCTGGAAGACTTCTCCAAAGATGCGAAAGAGAGTTTGGAGACCACCTGGTAAGTTCTGTTTTCTTGCCTTTTAATTGAGAGAAGGTTAGGAGGGAGGGGGAATCTGGTGGATCTGTTTCTCCTTATCTTTGAGTGGGTCGGTCTTGAGGGTGGACTCGGGGGAAAGGGGAATGGGGTTCTGGAAGCCCCTCCCCTGGTTCAGGGCAGGTCAGGTATGTTTCTTGTTCCAAGTGGGAGCCCCCAAACTTGGACTCAGATGAGGACCCGGTCAATGTTATCCACCCAGATTCAATGGGTGTGTGTGTGTGTGTGTGTGTGTGTGTGTGTGTGTGTGCACATGCCAGTAGGTAACTGACCTACTCTTGTAACTCCCCATTTCCTTGTGTCTCAGAAAAGTCACAGATTTCTTCTCTAAGATTGCACCAGGTCCTCAATAGAGACTGATTCAGTGACTGATGGGAACACATACACTGTGCTCTATTTATTTGCTGTAGCTTGGCCCCCACCCATCGATTCATTTTTTTCTACTATCTGAACAAAAGGTACTATGATGACAGGTCACCTGAGCTTGTCAGCTGGTCATGAAATCGAAATGTATTGAAGTCCTCATTGGAATGCATTTCAGTCCTATTCGAGTGGGGTTTGTCATGTGAGGTGCTAGGTTGGATAAGGGTCCCCAAAGATGTCCATGTCTTAACCCCAGGAAGCTGTGATTATGTTGCCTTCCATGCTAAAGGGACTTTAGAACTGTGATTGAGTTAAGGATTAAGTTAAGGGTTGGGGGATGGAAGATTATCATGGATTATCCAGGTACCCGATAGATCACAAGGGTCCTTAGAAGAGGGAGGCAGGAGCCTCCCTCAAAGAGCTATAAGGACAGAAGCAGAGGTCAGAGGAAAGAGGCTTCACTGCTGACTTTGAAGGTGGAGAAAGGGTCCAAGAGGCAAAGAGTGCAGGTAGCCTCTAGAAGCTGGGAAACACAGGAAATTAATTCTCCCCTAGAGCCTCCAGCAGGAACGCTGGGTTCCTGTCCCCTTGGTTTTAGCCGAGTGGGGCTGATTTCAGAACCAAAGGCTAGTAATTTCATGTGGTTAAGTTACATAATATGTGGCACTCTGTTTACAGCAGCGATAGGAGACAAATACCTGTGGTAAGCACTAAATATTAGTGATGAGGGGTTGGAAACATTCCCCGGGGCTGGATCACATCGGGTCTGGGATCCACGACAGGGCACCATCTTGTCTCTTCATCACTGTGGACTGCACATTTCTCTCTCCCAAATTCAAATTCAGCTGTAACATCAACACAGTCCAGGAGACTTGGCTCTGTCTTTAAGTCTGAGCTTCCTGCTGGGATCCATTAACCCCACTTGACCCTGTGAAGGACACAGAGTCTCTCTGTTACTGCTGGCAGTGACACAGACATTATCTAGTCCTCTCCCAGAATCTCACCCATTCCACAAAAGCCAAGCATCCCCATCTACCCCACTCCTCTGTGCCCATCACCCCAAACCTCAGTAGAACATTTGTCTGTCTGTGTTCCCGTGAGTATGCTCATTTATGTGCAAACCAATGAACAGGACTCAAACGCATCTGTTCCATCCCTTTGACACCCCGCTCATCTATTGCTTCTCCACCCATGTTGGCTTTTAAGTAAAATTCCAGCTTCCTTCCTGTATCAGAAGCCACTTAGGATCTCTACCCCCAGGGGGACACAAGTTCTTGGAGTGATATTGCTTTGAGCTTCAGGGTCAGTGGGATTGTTAAGTCTCCTCACAGAGAAGGCTTTGCCACCCCATAAAAGAGAATCCTTTACAGGCTTCCGGCCCCCAGTGTTTCTGGTTTGACCCTCCATCCCCACATTCAGAGTAATGTTCAGTACCCCCAGAGAATAAATACATGATGCAATGCAAGCCAGATCATGCTGGGACTCCCATTTCTTTGCTGATGGTTCTTGTTTTTTGTACCGTAGTCTGGAATCATCTCTTCTTCAATGCCATTGCCACTTCCTCATTGTCTCGGATCCGGGCTTGCCTGGGAAAACCTTTTCTCTCATTGATCATTTCTCGAATGGGTCCCCCCACAGACCAATTCTTACGTGGTGGCCATTCACTCCAAACTTCTTGTTGAACGCACATTTCACGTCAAGCATTGTTCTTGGCACTGGGGATATCTCACTGAAGAAAAAAAGACACAATTTCTTGCCCTCCTGAAGTTCATATTTTCGTGAGGGGAGGGAAATAATCAACCAAAGGAAGAGGTAAAATATAAAGTGTATTGACAATAAACTATTTGTAAAAAAAAGAAAGAAAGAAAGAAAAAAATATAAAGTGTATTAGAAGGTGATAAATAACCACAGCAGAAAAAACGAAAGCAGGAGGTAGGAGGACATCATGATTTTAACTAGGATGAAAAGGAAAGACCTCACTGAAGAGGGAATGTGTCAGCCCCCAGATCTGAAGGAAGGGAGGGAGAGAGTGGGAGATGTCTGGGGGATGGGTCTTCTGGGAAGGACTGTCCAGAATCTGATCATAGAGCTCTTTTTAGTTTTTATATAAATACGTGTTGTTTTGATTTATTCTAGGGACCAATATTCGAGGAAACAGAAAATTAAGGTCTTGCAGGCCAGCATATTAGAGGTGGTGCAAGGCTTGGTTCTCAAAGAGAGTGTGCATTGGAATCACCGAGAGGTTTTGATGAAACAGAGCTTATTGAGCCCATCCCTTGAGTTTCTCATCAATAGATCGGAGATCTATTGCAAGAAATTGCATTTCAGACAAGTTTCCCAGCTGATGCTGGTATTGCTGGTGTGGGGGAATGTATTTTGAGAAACACTGCTCTAAGGCAACTTGCGGATCTCCTCAAGACGTACCCTGGAAATCTTAGGGTTTGGCCCCGTGCCCAAGTCTGGGACTTGGGCAATCTGAATGGACTAAATGATCCACTCCTACTTATCAATATATTTGAACCTCAGCAAAGCACCGATTGCATATTCTCTTCCATTCTGAGTGTGTTGGCCCCACTGGGAGGAGCTCATTTTATTAAAGACCCTGTCACCCCCCACCCACTTCCAAACAAATGGCTTTGTGCTGGCTTACACCACATTCATCTGGGGTACTTGGGTGGCTCAGTCTGTTCAGCATCTGACTCGGTTTCAGCTCAGGTCATGATCTCACAGTTTGGGGGTTCGAGCCCCACATTGGGCTCTGCACTGATGAGATGGAGCCTGCTTGGAACTTCTCTCTCCTTTTCTCTCTGTCCCTCCCCAGCTTGCTTTCTCTCTCTCTCAAAAAATAAATATATAAACATAATTAAAACCTCGCTTATTTTACTCGGATGTATCTAATTTTAACAAATTCACATCTTTTAATTTGCTTTAATGCGTCTCTAAATCTGAACATTGTGAGAAACAGCAAGGTTGATTTTTTTATCCCTTTTCTTGTTGCCCTCCATAAATATACTTTATATGCTAAATCAATGGTAAATTAACAGAATCAAATTGCAGACTCATTAGTTCTGCTGGGAGAGATGGAGAAGTTGCATTTTCTAACCAGAACTGTTCATCTCTCTCACTACTCATTTCCCCCAGAGATTAGACACACACAAAAATGGAACTCCGATCCCTGTTCTTCCTTTCCAGGGAAAGGAGACAAAAGAGGAATGGAATAGTGGAATGGACAATCTGAGGTCACTTCTGGAGAGGATTCCTACCATGCAAGTTCAAGGAACCCAGGTCGCAAGGTGGAAGGCATGGGTCTAGGGTATCTGCAAATAGCTTCAGTCAACTTGATATCCCATATCACAGAGGCAGTGATCATTGATCTTGGCTGATGTCCAGGGAAACCTAACACCCCTTCTGATGCCTTGGTCTCTCACCAACACCTTCAAACATCTGATTTCTGTATTTTATCTAGATTTCTCCTTGTTCTTAGAGGAAGTCTTGGTCTCTACAAGCTATACCATCAGAGGCAGGAATGAAAGTTTGTAGGGCTTGTTTCTTAGCCTTTTTTTTTTTTCTGTCCTTCAAAATTTTGGACCTTTCTCATGGATTATCACTTCAAATATTTATTATCCTCTTATTTTCACTCATTTCCTTTGTGGATTATAATTATTCGCATGTTAAACCATTTAAGTTGATCACAGAGTAAGGAGTGGCACAGTCAAGTCAACCTGTGGGAGATTTTCAGTGAGATTTTCTTAAACTCTGAGATTTCAACACAACTCTAAGATTTGAACCTCCAGGTGGCGCCATTTCATGTGGAATTCCGGAATCTCCCGGAACATGTGCAGAATACTCTTGGCCGCCAGGAGGAGCCCTTACGTGCCGTTCCTGGCCGCAGTGGTCCAACCGACCAAAAAATGAGTGTCACTCGGATTTGTACTCATTCATGACAACTGAGCAACTCGCAACTCTTTTTTTTTTTTTTTTTTTTTTTTTTGGCAAAAAAGGTCTCCGCACGATCATGCAGGTGTATTTAATGACCGTACTTCAGATTTCACACTCACGGAGCAGGAGCTAGAGGGCAGCACAGGCTGATGAAATTATGAGACCGAAACAGAGTTGAGGGTTGCCTATTGAGGGCCAGAGGTAACAGATGAATAATCATGTTGGTGGTGGGTGTGGTGAAATGGATGGAAGATTTAGGGGAGAGATTTAGAGGAGGTAAAGATGACTCAAGTGCCTTGTTTGGAGAGGAATGATAATGTCTAAATCTATGGCTCCTGTTAAAGGGATTATCTGAATAAGACACTGTGGTGCGTGTTTTACATGAATACATTATTTAATTTCTAGAATTTTCTTTTAAAGAAAGAGTGGTGTCCATTTACTGAAACTTAGAAAGATAAAATGACAGTCCTAAGCTAACAAAATCCATAACCCCCAGAGCTGGAGAAGTAGATCCATGCCTCCAATCCTTGATACTACTCACCAGTCTCCCTGCCTCTGCCCTGTTGATCTTGGAAGGCAATAGGACACCCAACTTGGGGTGTCCCACAGGTAGACAGATTCAAAACTGAATGGATGGGTCCATTTTCTCCCTTAAATGGTACTGGAAGTATTTCCCTGCTATTGCTACAGCTCCTTTCCCTGGAATTATCTTTATCTTTGTCACTACCATCAAATGTGAGAAAGGAGGATTTCTTAAAACAGAAACAAATGTCAAATGTCAAGGCGTTATATTTGCTCTGAAATAAAAGACAACTCTATCGTCACAAGTCAATGATCATCCCAGTTTATCAGTCACTCAAAGCACATGATGGAAATGTGTGGATTTCCACAATGGAAATCAAATATATCATCTGAGATTGGATAAAACACAGGCTGCACATGAATTTAGCCACTGCCTCCCCTTTAGAATCCCCCAAAATGACAAAAATGAATTAAAACAACAACACTAGGGAGCACCTGGGTGGCTCAGTCGATTGTGTCCAATTCTTGCTTTCGGCTCAGTATGATTTCACAGTTGCATGAGTTCGAGCCCCATGTCAGGATCCACGCTGACAGCACAGAGCCTGGTTGGGATTCTCTCTCTCTCTCTCTCTCTCTCTCTCTCTCTCCCTGACTCTCTGCCGCTCTCATGTGCTCTCTCGCTCGCTCTCGCTCGCTCTCCCAAAATAAATAAATAAACTTTTAAAACAACAACAATAGAACAAAGCAATAGACCCAACAGTGTTGGGGGGAAGCTCACAACATTTGATTACGAGTATTTAAGACTTCCTCGTTGATAGAGAGCTGATAGAATGAAGTCTACTGAGAAACGATTTCAGAGGAATCTGAAGACCAAGCAGGTGCTGGAACCTGTAGAGTGAGCTTCTTTTTGTGCAAAAGAGAAATCAAGACCTCAAGTAGTATTTTAAACAATTATTAAAGCTGAAAATAGGAAAGGACGAGATTAGAAATATATAACCAGATTGGGACAGCTACCTCATCCCCATTCTCCCTGTGTTTCACCATAGAAGACAGAAGTAAAAAGTTGTATAGCTTTCTTTAGGTAAATATTTTCTTTAGGTACATTAATTACAAGGACAGCTGAGGAGGCTGAAAGGAGATGACATCACAAAAAAATTATGTAGAATCAATATCCAATGAGCCATGAATTAGCAGAATTTATGGACCCTAGTAATGTTGTGCCCAATTCGCGAGTCCCCAGAGACCACCAAGGAGCCGACACCGATACAAGTACAAAAGGGTCTTTATTACAAGCTCGAGCAGGGGCTCACCCGCCTACCGATGTAGTGGCAGCAAGGTGAAGCAAAGAACAATAGCGAACAGGGTTTTTATGGGGTAAGGGACGGGGATGTTACAGTGCACATGTTGTACATATAGCGTCATCACATAAGCACCAATTACAATTGTACAGAACCCATGGTAACAGCTTTGACCATTCAGTATCTGTGAGGTGTTCATTACTTTTGGTGGGACCCAATCATGATTTTTGAGAATCCTTTGAAAATGACCAATTGTGAGGTGAGTTCAAAGGGCCCACGTGGGGTTCAGACAAGCGGTGAGAAATTGGCTAGTTTGTACAGAATAACTGTCTACAGTTCCCAGCCTTGATTCAGACCACAGGAATGTTTTTTGATTAGCTGATCTGAGGGCGGTCCGAGGATGGCTTTAGCCTTGAGCAATCTGAGGAACTGGGGCTACGTGCAGCCCGAGGTTGCTCTTAATGGAGGCCTTAATTTCAAAATGACGTTACTTAGGCTCTCCAGTAATGGTGTTAATGACCTGTTTTCGTAGATGTCAAGAGTATTTGTAGCAACGTGGATGGAACTGGAGGGTGTTATGCTAAGTGAAGTAACTCAGGCAGAGAAAGACAGATATCATATGTTTTCACTCACATGTGGATCAGGAGAAACTTAACAGAAGACCATGGGGGAGGGGAAGCGAAAAATAGCTATGGAGAGGAAGGGAGACAAACCATAAGAGACTCTTTAAATACTGAGAACAAACAGGTTTGATGGGGGGTGGGGGAGAGGGGAAAGTGGGTGTTGGGCATGGAGGAGGGCACTTGTTGGGATGAGCACTGGATGTTATATGGAAACCAACTTGACAATAAACTATATTTTAAAAATCAAAAAAAAAATGAGGAGGGAAAAAGAGTATTCGTGAAGAGAATGAAAAAAAATGGGGCCTTAGAGTTGGGTGACACTTTACTTTTTTCTCAGTATGATCCATAGTCCTGTCCACAACAGGGCTTCTCTCTTCCACTTGTAATTCTGCAAGTTGTGCATCTTCACATATACGATCACTTAGCTGTCTTTTCTAGTGTTTATCAGTGTCCAATAAAGGAAATAGAAAACATCCTAGGTATGTTGGGCAGGGAGAATTTCATCCGGGAATTGGTAATAAAGGTGTTTGTTTGAAAGGCCAGCAAGTAGGGAATACATTACTCCAAAAAATACAAAAACACTAATTTGAAAGGACACATGCACCTCTATGTTTTTTGAACCATTATTTAATTATTCACAAATAATGCAAACATTATTTACAATAGCCAAATTATGCAAGCAGCCGAAGTGTCCATCAATAGATGAATGGAGAAAGAAGATGTGGTATATATATACATATATATGTATATATAATATAATGGAATATTATTCAGCTATTAAAAAAAGTTTGCCACTTGCAACAATCTGGATGGAGCTAGAGAGTATTATGCTAAGTGAAATAAGTAAGTCAGAGAAAGACAAATACCATATGATTTCACTCATATGTGGAATTTAAGAAACAAATGAACAAAGGAAAAGAGAGAAATAGAAACAAAAAAACAGACTGTTAACTATAGAGAACAAACTGATGGTTGCCAGAGAGGAGGTGGATGGTGGGGGATGGGTGAAATAGGGGAAGGGGGTTAAAGAGCACACTTAATCACAATTCACACTGAGTAATGTATAGAATTGTTGAATCACTATATTGTGCACCTGAAACTAATATTAACACTGTATGTTAACAATACTGGAATTAAAATTAAAAACATAATTGAAAATTTTAACAAAAGGAAGTAGGGAATACAAAAAGTACCCATTGATTGAAAATTGCAAGAAGATACCTCCACCCCTAGAATTGGAAGAGAGAAAGAAAAATGGTGTTGCCCAGATCACACGACAGCAGGTTAAGAAAATTGCCAGAGGGA
This sequence comes from Crocuta crocuta, assembly GCF_008692635.1. Lineage (NCBI taxonomy): Eukaryota > Metazoa > Chordata > Mammalia > Carnivora > Hyaenidae > Crocuta > Crocuta crocuta. The sequence goes on from NW_027536465.1 coordinate 3,813,730, forward strand.
AGCCTCATAGGCCCATGACAATTTCATACAGACAGAGCTCTGCAGTCACTCAAATGAAGACTGCATGCCACTGTGACACTGAGAGGGCTTTAGGCCACACTGGGCCTGTGCATTGCTGTTGTCTTAGTTTTTGTCTGCCATTGATTTGTGGATGATCTTGACAGAGCTCTGGAGTTGGGGTGGAACATATGGTTGTAAATGGATGTTTAGGACTTTTGTGTGTCTATTAGAAACTTTGTTCCATGGGGCGCCTGAGTGGCTCAGTCGGTTAAGCGTCCGACTTTGGCTCAGGTCATGATCTTGCGGTTTGTGGGTTCGGGCCCCACGTCGGGCTCTGTGCTGACAGCCAGCTCAGAGCCTGTTTCAGATTCTGTGTCTCCCTCTCTCTCTGACCCTCCCCTTCTCATGCTGTCTCTCTCTCAGAAATAAATAAAAAACATTTTTTAAAAAAAAGAAACTTTGTTCCATAAGTTGAGACCCACCTCAGTTATTGTTGAGTAGAATTCTCCAGAAGAGACTGTATGCTAAAATAAATGGAGTAACAAATAACAGTAAGAGGCTCTGGGCAAAGGAGTCAGGTCTTCTTCTAGTGGATATGTCATTGTAATGTTTCTGTAAGTGTGAAGTTAATTCTAAATACAAAATGAAAAACCGTATTCCTGCAGCAAAGTGTATGGTGTTGAACACAGCTTCTTAGGCTGTCCACAGAGTGTATGTGATCTAGCTGGGTCATGGGAGTACCTGATGATTGAGAGATGATGCATGAAGTCAATTTAAAAATTTTTTTTTAAGTTTTATTTATTTTTGAGAGACAGAGCATGAATGGGAGAGGGGCAGAGAGCAAAGAAGACACAGAATCCAAAGCAGGCTCCAGGCTCTGAGCTTTCAGCACAGAGCCCGACGTGGGACTCGAACTATTGAACCATGAGATCATGACCTGAGCCAAAGTCGTATGCTTAACCAATTGAGCCACCCAGGAGCCCCACGCATGAAGTCAATTTACAGGTGGACAAAGGGTCTCCAAACTCTAGTTTGTGTCCCAGATGGCACCTGGACCAGCACTATGAGCTGTGCATGTAAGGCAGTGCACACAATGAGGAAATGTAATGGAAAATTCAGGAGCAAACCGAGAATTTCTGATGTTTTCCTACCTTCTTCTTTCTAGGTAAGGACACAGAAAAGTGATGTAGACATCACAGGACCATCACTTCATGGCAAGAGTTGGTGAATAAGGTGAAAAAAAATACAATATCTGATGCCCAGTGGCCTTTCTGTGATGCCCAGGGCATGGGGATCCCTTTGCAGTTCACAGCTTATAACAGGAAGTCCGAGCATGTATTAGGGGTATGTGGTCTGCAGGACATAGTCAGGACATCAGGTCACACATTTCCTTGATAAACCTCAACCCAACAATCTTGTAGTCTCCACAGTGAGGAAAGAAGTAACAAATGGCTTTGAGGAGTTTATAATATAGAGTACATTGGTGTTTTGTGTATTAATGGAGATGCTTACAACTTTGGATAAAGATCCAATATAATATTTTTGAGCTTCATAAATATATGATGTAAAATACTATTGATAAATCCTTCTCTTAATGAGCAGAAAGAGCCCTACTTTGATTTTATGAATCTACAGATATCATTTATTGCCAAAAGAGGCAATTTTATTCATGTTTTTCATCTTTATAAATGTAAATTCTGAAAATAATGATCACTTTTCACCCATGTGAAAAGAATGAGTATGTGACAGCTATGGCATTCCATTCTTTGAATTGCTTTGAGCTATAGGTTAAACATGTCATTGTCATTTATCACACTGTATTTATATAGTTGATCATTGTCATTATTTTCAATGATTTTTCAGCCCCAGTTAAATTAGCATGATTTTATAAAAACAGGAATAGAAACCACTTCATATATAAAAAATTTTGTGTCCACAAATTACTTTAAATTGTTAGGTTTGTTTGTTTATTTGTTTGTTTGAAGTCTGTAGATCTGCACATTCAGAGTCCAGGCTCAGTGTGAAGTGTCTGATGGAGGCGCGCCTGGGTGGCTCAGTCAGAGACTCAGGTCATGATCTCATGGTTCGTGAGTTTGAGCCCCGTATCCGGCTCTCTGCTATCTCATCAGGCTCTCTACTGCCAGCACACAACCTGCCTCAAATCCTCTGTCTCCCTCCTTCTCTGCTTCTCCCTGCTCATGCTCTCATTCTTTGTCTCAAAAATAAATAACCATTTAAAAAAAGAGAGTGAGTCTGATGGATGAAGATGAATCCTCTGTCTTTGATAATCAGAACAGGAGGGATCATGTTAGTGATGTGAGAAGGAGGGTTCGAGTGACCACATGTAGGTGTATGATAACAGTATATGTGGATGTTATGATCTAGAAATGACCCCTTACAAGTTTCATCCCCCTGGTATGTTTTTGCCAATGAAGACCAAAGTTCTAGGGAACCCTGAGAATTCAGCCTGGGCCACAAGGGACCAGCACATCCAGCTGAGGATGAGGACAGGAGCCCAGGGACTCTGTGGGCCTTGGGGATAACTAATATCTAACCCCTCCCATCACCTTCCTGTGCTGTTAGTTTCAAGAGTCACCATTTAGGATTTAAAAACCCCAATAACAGCCACTTTGATGTTACCATAAAGCAATGACTTGAGCGTCTGAAAGTAATGATCTTAGGTAAGAGACATTTCAGTTTAACTGGACTCTTATTCTGAACTAACACTGTTACCACTTAAGATAGATAAATAAACATTCCTTGTTGACAGAGCCCAGGAGATTCAGTTTCGTATTTGATTTGGGGAACCAAGCAGTTAGTTTGTTCTACATGCTGCTTGTATTTCCCCTTTTCTGTTACACAATCATAACAGCTGACATTTATTTCCAGACACTGTGCTGGGCATTTTCCCTGTATTAATCTGTTTATCCTAACACAGATCACCTTGCTGATGTCCCCACAGGTAGAAAGTGCCAGATCTGAGCTTGAACCCAGGTAGTGTGGGCCCGAAGTCGAGCTTCTCCCCACTATTCAGTAAATGAAAATATTTGAATTTTGAAAGATTGAAACAGTACTTCAGATTCAAAGCAGAGGATGAAACTATCATATTGTGATTCTGGTTGGGACAGCATTGAATTCTTAAAAATAATTTGAAAGCTGTCGACATCTTTACATTTTTTAAAAAATTTCCTTTCAAATACCATGTGTTTCTGCTTATTTAAGGATTACCTTTTATACCTGTGAGTGAAGTCTGATTTTATCCTTAAGAGTTTGCATATTTCTGGTACAAGCCCATCCTGTACAAGTCCATGTGGCCACTACTGTTGTTGCCAGTGGCGTCATTTTTTCTGTAATGTCGTGTAATCCTAATAGCTCTTCTGTAAGAAAGGGGTCGATTTTTATAGCTGACTGTATATTCAATTAACTTTTTGAATCCTTACCAGATCCAACAGTTTTGTTCAGTAGATTCTCTTAGATTTCTCTCACTGTGGGAGGGCTGCGAAGGCTACCCATATGGGCTATGAAATGTGATGTCACTCCATATCACATGGAAGCCACCAAATGAGCAATGTCCCGATTGAGTGGCCGCCACTGGTGCAGGTTGGGGAGGGGGCAGTGAAAGAATTCATCCAAGGCAGAACAAAAGAGATACAAGTTTGTTGAATGCACTGCAAAGGAAGGTGGGCAGGACAGCCAAGGAGAGACTGTCTGCCATAAGGCAAGTGTGGGGGGCTGTAGAGTGAGGGAGTATGGGAACATATGAAATTTCCCCGTTTTGGTACCTGTACCTCATTTTAAGTAGCCCATTGGTTAGTCAGGGCCTCTGGCTATTTCCTTTTTTTTTTTTTCCTTAAATTGTTTATTGTCAAGTTGGTTTACATATAACACCTAGTGCCCATCCCAACAAGTGCCCTCCTCCATGCCCATCATCCTCCTTCCCCTCTCCCCCACACCCCTCAGTTTGTTCTCAGCATTCAAGAGACTCGTCTGGCTATTTCAAGGTGAGTCACTTGATGAGCCTGTTTGTATCCAACTCAGTGGTCAAGTTTCCATTGCTACAACAGGTCAAGCCTGTTGCCTATAAGCAGACTCTACACTGACAGTTGATCATTCGTCTATAGTGACCGATCCATTCATTTGTTTTTCTATATGGATGTTTTACCTTGTTTGAAGAGAATAGTCTCAACAACATGTTTTCCTCATTTTTTGTCTTTAATAGAGCTTATTTTTAGAGGATTTTTAGGTTCACAGCAAAATTGAGCAGAAAGTACAGAGAGTTCCCATGTGTCTCCTCACGCATATGCACAACCTCCCCCCCGTCAACATCCCCACCCGATTGTACGTTGGTTACAACTGATGGGACTCTATGGACACATCCTTATCACTCAAAGTCCATAGGTTACATTAGGATTCATTCTTGATGTTGCACACTCTATGCCTTTGGTGAAATGTATGTGATGTGCACCCCTCCCCCCACATTCTAGCACAGAATTTCACTGTCCTTAAAATCATTTGACAATAAACTATTTGTAAAAAAATAAATTAAAAAAATAAATAAAAATCATCTGAGCTCTGCCTATTTGTTCCTTCCTCTTCCCAACCCCTGAGAACCACAGCTCTTCTCAATGTCCCCATAGTTTTGACTCTTCCAGAATGTTTGCCACTGAATGCAGAGATCCAGTAAAGCCCCAAGTCCTTTAGAGATACCAGAGCCACTCAATGGGAGAAGTCTGGGCTCCTGAATGGCTGGATGTGGTTAGGATGTGTCATAGACAAGCCACTGGGACCACCTTGCTCTAGGTCAATGTAATAATTATTTAAAATGTTCAGCAAGGTGGAGCAAGTTCTCTAGTAATTCTAGCTCATTCATGGTGATCATTAAAAGCAGTTGACTTTTTTATTCCATTTCATTGTCATTTTTAAAAACTTTTTAATGTTTTTTTATTTTTGAGACACAGGGACAGAGAGAGAGCACAAGCAGGGGAGGGGCAGACAGAGAGGAGCTGTGAGTAGAGAGCCTGACAGGGGCTTGAACTCATGAGCCATGAGATCATGACCTGAGGTGTAGTCAGACACTTAACCAACTGAGCCAGCCAGGCATCCCGATTTTATAGCCAAGTTGTAGTTCTCAACACATTGTGTCCCCATCCTTGCCCACACGCTGTGGGAACACTTCCCCCCATACCATGCTCGGACCTCCAGCAAGTCATGGAGCACCTTGTCTGTCCTGGCCAAGTACATTGCACTCAGATGTACTAATAATAAACCATCATTCTTCATCCACTGAGATAACAAAAAATAAGAAGATTAAATATATGTACATATTTTGGAGGAAAAGGAAGAAGATCAGAGACTCAGAAATGACTTCTGCAACCACACGGAATAGATTGCCATTGGCCCTATCTCTGAGCAGTATATTTTCCAAAAGTACACAAACCAACAACTGAAAAAGGGTTTCTAAAGAATTATAGTACTTTTACTTGTATTTCTTTTCTTAAAAAAATTGTTTTACAAATAGTTTGTTGTCAAGTTGGTTTCCATATAACACCCAGTGCTCATCCCCACAAGTGCCCTCCTCCATGCCCATCTCCCCACCCCCCCACAACCATCCGTCCTCAGTTCGTTCTCAGCATTCAAGAGTGTCTTATGGTTTGCCTCTCTCCCTCTCCCCCACCATTTCCCCCCTTCTTCTCCCCCATGNGTTTTTCTGCATGTTGCTGTCCAGTCTTCCCAGCACCATCGGTTAAAGAGGCTGTGTTTTTTCCATTGGATACTCTTTCCTGCTTTGTCAAAGATTAGTTGGCTGTATACTTTTGGGTCTACTTCTGACTTCTCAGTTCTAATCCATTGGTCTATGTGTCTGTTTTTGTGCCAATACCATACTGTCTTGATGATGACAGCTTTGTAGTAGAGGCTAAAGTCTCGGATGGTGATACCTCCCTTTTTGGTTTTATTCTTCAATATTACTTGGGCTATTCGGGGTCTTTTGTGGATCCATACAAATTTTAGAATAATTTGTTCTAGTTTTGAGAAGTATGCTGATGCAATTTTGATTGGGATTGCATTGAATGTGTAGATTGCTTTGAGTAGTAATGACATCTTAACTATATTTATTCTTCCAATCCATGAGCATGGAATGTTTTCCCATTTCTTTGTGTCTTCTTCAATTTCCTTCATAAGTTTTCTATAGTTTTCATCATACAGATTTCTTATATCCTTTGTTAGTTTTATTCCTAGGTACTTTATGGTTTTTTGTGCAATTGTGAATGGGATCAGTCTTTTGATTTCTCTTTCTGTTGCTTCATTGGTGGTGTATAAGAATGCAACTGATTTCTGTATGTTGATTTTGTACCCTGCAACTTGGCTGAATTCTTGGATCAGTTCTAGTAGGCTTCTGGTGGAGTCTGTCGGGTTTTCTATGTAGAGTATCATGTTGTCTGCAAAAAGTGAAAGTTTGACTTCTTCTTTGCCAATTCTGATGCCTTTTATTTCCTTTTGTTGTCTGATGGCTGATGCTAGGACTTCCAGCACTATGTTAAATAACAGTGGTGAGAGTGGACATCCCTATCGTGTTCCTGATCTCAGGGGGAAAGCTCTGTTTTTCCCCATTGCCAATGATGTCAGCTGAGGGCTTCTCATAGATGGCTTTTATGATGTTTAAATAAGTTTCTTCTATCCCGACTTTGTCTAGAGTCTTTATTAAGAAAGGATGCTGTATTTCGTCAAATGCTTTTTCTGCATCTATTGACAGGATCATATGGTTTTTAACTTTTCTTTTGTTGATGTGATGTATCACATTGATTGATTTGCAAATATTGAACCAGCTCTGTAACCCAGGAATGAATCCCACTTGATCTTAGTGGATAATTCTTTTTATGTGCTGTTGGATTCGATTTGCAAGGATCTTGTTGAGGATTTTTGCATCCGTATTCATCAAGGATATTGGCCTGTAGTTCTCTTTTTTTTTGCTGGATCTCTGTTTGGCTTGTGAATCAGAGTGATGCTGGCTTCGTAAAATGATTCTGGAAGTTTTACTTCGATTTGTATTTTTTTTTAATAGCTTGAGAAGAATGGGTATTAATTCTGATTTAAATGTCTGGTAGAATTCCCCAGGGAAGCCATCAGGTCCAGGGCTCTTATTTGTTGGGAGATTTTTGATAACTGATTCTATTTCTTCATTAGTTATGGGTCTTTTCAGATTTCCTATCTCTTCCAGTGTGAATTTTGATAGTGAGTGTGTGTTTAGGAATTTGTCCATTTCTTCTAAGTTGTCCAATTTGTTGGCATATAATTTTTCATAGTATTCCCTGATAATTGCTTGTATTTCTGAGGGGTTGGTTGTAATGAGTCCATTTTCATTCATAATTTTGTCTATTTGGGTGCTCTCTCTTTTCTTTTTGATTAGTCTGGCTAGAGGTTTGTCAATTTTGTTTATTTTTTCAAAAAACCAACTCTTGGTTTCATTGATCTGTTCAATTGTTTCTTTGGTCTCTATGTTGTTTATTTCTGTTCTGATATTTACTATTTCTCTTCTTCTACTGGTTTTGGGGTGCTCTTGTTTCTCTGCCTCTAGTTCCTTTAGGCGAGCTGTTAGATTTTGCACTTGCGCTCTTTCTAGTTTCTTGAAATAGGCCTGGAGTGCAATGTACTTTCCTCCTAGGACTGCCTTTGCCGCATCCCATTGAGTTTGGATTGTTGTATTTTCATTTTCATTTGTTTCCATATATTTTTAAATTTCTTCTCTAATTGCCTGATTGGCTCATTCATTCTTTAGTAGTGTGTTCTTTAACCTCCATGTTTTTGGAGGTTTTCCAGACTTCTTCCTGTGATTGATTTCAAGTTTCAAAGCGTTATGATCTGAGAGTGTGCATGGTATGATCTCAATTCTTTTCTATTTATTGAGGGCTGCTTTATGTCCCAGTATGTGATCTATCTTGGATAATGTGCCATGCGCACTTGAGAAGAAAGTGAATTCCTTGGCCTCAGGATGTAGAGTTTTGAATATATATATCTGTCAGATCCATCTGGTCCAATGTGTCATTCCAGTCTATTGTCTCTTTAGTGATTTTTTGTCTGGTTGATCTATCCATTGCTGTAAGTGGAGTATTAAAGTCCCCTGCTATTAGCACATTCTTATCTTTAAGATTGTTTCTGTTTGTGATTAATTGTTTTAAATATTTAGGTGCTCCCATATTCGGTGCGTAGACATTTATAATTGTTAGTTCTTCCTGATGGATAGACCCTGTAATTATTATATAATGCCCTTCTTCATCCTTTGTTATTGTCTTTACTTTAAAGTCCAGTTTGTCTGATATAAGTATAGCAACTCCAGCTTTCTTTTGACTTCCGTAGCATGATCGATATTTCTCTATCCCCTTATTTTTAATCTGAAGGTATCTTCCAGTCTAAAATGCGTTTCTTATAGACAGCAAGTAGATAGATTTTGTTTTTTTATCCATTATGCTACCCTATGTCTTTTGATTGGAGCATTCAGCCCATTTACATTCAGTGTTATTATTGAACTATGTGGGTTTAGAGTCATTGTGTCCTTTGTGGGATTCATTATTGTGGTGGTATCTCTGGTATCTTGCATTCCTTGCAACACTTCACTCAGAGAGTCCCCCTCAGGATTTCTTGTAGGGCTGGCTTAGGGGTGACAAATTCTTTTAATTTTTGTTTATTTGGAAAGACTTTTATCTCTCCTTCTATTCTGAATGACAGGCTTGCTGGATAGAGGATTCTTGACTGCATATTTTTTCTGTTCATCACATTGAAAATCTGCCATTCCTTTCTGGCCTGCCAAGTTTCAGTAGATAGGTCTGTCACCACTCTGATAGGTTTCCCTTTGTTTTAGGACCCTTTTCTCCCTAGCTGCTTTGAATACTCTCTCTTTGTCCTTATATTTTGCCAGTTTCACTATGATATGTCGTGCAGATGATCAATTCAAGTTACGTTGAGGGGAGTTCTCTGTGCCTCATGAATTTCAACTTCTACTTCCCTCTCCAGGTTGGGGAAGTTCTTTGCTATAATTTGTTCCAGGACTCCTTCAGCACCTTTCCCTCTCTCTTCCTCTTCTGGAATTCCTATGATACAGATATTGTTCCGTTTGATTGTATCGCTGAGCTCTCGAACTCTTCTTTCATGTTTCTGGATCAGTTTATCTCTCTTTTTCTCAGTTTCTTCTTTTTCTATAATAGTGTCTTCTAAATCACTTATTCTCCTTTCTGCCTCTTCAATCCGTGCATTGGATACCTCCAGTTTATCATGTATCTCATTTATCCCTTTTTTAAATTCACCATAACTATTTTTAAGCTTCATATTGTTTGTAGTCATAGTTTCTCTGATGTCCTCCATGTTTTTTTCTAGCCTGGCAATTAATTTTATGATTATCGTTCTAAATTCTTGTTCAGTTATGTTGCTTATATCTGTTTTGAGCAGTTCTCTAGCTGTCATTTCTTCCTGGAGTTTCTTTGGAGGAGAGTTCTTTCGTTTCGTCATTTTGGTTAGCTTTCTATCTCTTGTTAATTTTAGAAGCTTGTTGTACACCCTGCCCCTGCGAGTTCTGCTGCATTAGAGAGGGCTCTTTTGACTGTTCAGGGCCTGTCTGTTCAGGAAGTTCTTTGGATGGTGTCTCTTGGTTTCTCTTGTTGAGCGTTTGGTTATTTTGTTTCCCTACTGGTAGTGGTATTTGGGACTCTCCACCATGTGTAGTTTGGCTTGTTTCTTGAGGTGTTCCTGGAAAAAGAAAACAGACAACCACAGAGGGTACCCAGGTACACAAACGTACAGACAAAAACCAATAAACACACAAACCCAGGCTCAGGTAAAAACAGCTACAACAACAAAACAGCTATGTGGAGGCGATGGGCGTGGTTTGGTGTAACAGCTATCTGGAGGGGATGGGTGTGGTTTGGTGTAAGCAGGTCTTGTCTTGACTTTGTCCGCTGGACTCCCTGAGGCCCCTCCTTGCTGGTTGTGGGGAGAAGAATGGCGTCGCCCCAGTTCCTTCTCAACCAAGCATTGCAAATCACTTTTTCGGTCCAATCTCCCTGTGCTGAGGATGTAGTCAAGGTGGGCTGAGTTCTATGCCCCACATCCCGCTTATTTCCAGGTCACAGTCCGCAGGCTTTGTTGTACTGCCCTGAACAGTCCCACAGGTCGTTGCTTCCCTGTTGCCTGGGGGTTCAGTGGAGGGTGGGGGAAGTGTCACAGCCTCAGATCTGCCGGGGTCAAGCAGGGGTACAACATGAGTGCATTTGGGTAACATAGCAACTTCAGGTCCGTAGAGTCCGCATTGCTGCAGTGCGCCGCTGCCGCTTTACCGGGCACTGGCCCGCTTCTCAGGGTCGTCGCCGCCGCTGCCGCTTCAGCAGTTAATTGTATTTCTAACACGTAGGAATATGCAGTGTGAAGCTATTCTTAAACCCTGTTTTAGTCTCTCTTCAGTGTCTCTCTCTCTCTCTCACCTCTTTGGTCCTTACTCAAATGTCCCTTATCAGTGAGAAGAGTAGCATTTTTAGATTTTTCCAAGTCTCCATGTCGGGCTCAATAGAAGACAGCTGGTTTTATATATTGGCTTCAGTTTTAAATGTTGCAACATCACATGTCACATAGCCTCTGAAAAATTCCACAGTACATTTATGAGAGAATGAGAGTAACCCAAGAAAATAAACTTAATATTATTATTATTAAAATAACTTTCCTCTCAGTCCTAGTGAGTCTTGGATTCCCCTTAGCAGTTCCTGTAACCACTACTGTGTAAATGTGTGTGTACTGGGGCGCCTGGGTGGCTTAGTCGGTTAAGCGTCCGACTTCAGCTCAGGGCATGATCTCGCGGTTTGTGGGTTCGAGCCCCGCGTCGGGCTCTGTGCTGACTGCCAGCTCAGAGCCTGGAGCCTGTTTCAGTCTGTGACTCCCTCTCTCTCTGACCCTCCCCTCCTCATGCTGTCTCTCTCTCTCTCTCCTAGAAATTTAAAAAAAAAAAAATTAAATGTGTGTGTACATACAGTAAAATTTCTCCTCTGTGTACCAAAAACACAAAAGCCGGAGAGGCCTCTTAACTTGAAAGGTTAAGCACAGGGGCGCCTGGGTGGCTTAGTCGGTTAAACGTCCGACTTTTGCTTAGGTCATGATCTCGCGGTTCGTGGGTTCGAGCCCCGTGTCGGGCTCTGTGCTGACTGCCAGCTCAGAGCCTGGAGCCTGTTTCAGTCTGTGACTCCCTCTCTCTGACCCTCCCCTGCTCACGCTGTCTCTCTCTCTCTCCTAGAAATAAATAAAAATATAAGAAAAAAAAAAGAAAGAAAGGTTAAACACATGTAGAGGATTCCAGAAATAACTTCAAAATTCGTAATTAACATTATTATTATTACCTCAGCAAATGAAGAGAGAAAACCTCATAATTATATGAGTAAAGTTAATTTTATAAAATCTTGTGGTCACTCTTAGTAAAAATTCTAAGTGAAGAAAAAACAGAAGGAAACTATTTAGAACCCCCCCCAAAAAAATCCATTGTCAAAGTCAACAGCAAACCTCACTCCAAAATAAGGAGTGCTAAAAATACTTCCATGAAAATCAGGGAACCAGAATGTCTGATAGGTTCATTGTTAGTCAACGTTGATTTGTAAGTTCTAAATATCATATGGGAATAAAAAGAGGAAATCACCATAAATATTTCCAAAGAGGAGATCCAATACTTTCATTTGCAGGCAGTTTGATTCTTACACCAGGAGACATGAGACATGTCACAAATTATCATGAAGTATTAAAATAGTAAGATGAGATATTTTGTAGGTGGCTGTAAACGTGCTCAGTATATAAAAAGACAACAGTTTGTATGCTGAATGAGACAGCCAGTGAGAATCGTACACGGAAAAAAATACCTCCTTTGCAAAAGGAACAAAAGCATCAAATATCAAAGACAAGATCACAAGATACATACCATGCCTTTGGACGTTAATTATAAGGTGCCAGTCATTCCAAAATGGCTATATAAATGTAATATACTTTAGATTTGGATCCCATTGGAGCCTAGGCTAGATAAAATTATTTGAAAATTCATATGGAAGAAAACGTGTTTGACAATGGCCAAGAAGATTAGAAAGAACACTGGTGATTTAATGGATAAGATACTGAAACTTACTGAAAAAAAATTATCTTGATCCACATTAGTACTTGCACAGAAATAGACAACCATATGTGGAACATAATAGAGAGCTCAAAAAGGGATCCACATGGGGCACCTGGATGGCTCAGTCTGTTAAGTGTCTGATTTTGGCTCAGGGCATGATCTTGTGGTTCATGAGTTCGAGCCCCACATTGGGTTCTGTACTGACAGTTCAGAGCCTGGAGCCTGCTTCAGATTCTGTGTCTCCTTCTCCCTCTGCCACTCACCCATCTCTCTCTCTCAAAAAATAAATTAGAGTTAAAAAAATTTTTAAATAGATCCATATATTCCCAATATCATTTAGTGAATAAGCTCTCTTTTTCCAAGGATTTGAATCTCACCGTTATCTCTGATCTGGAGAATTGTGGGACATTCTCTTATAACACTTTGGTTCTCTATTTTTAAGCTGTTTCAGTGAGTGCAGCTTCATTAGTGTTTTTTAATACTAGATAAGGCTGCTTCTACCTCATTCATTCATTCTTTTTGAAACATGTCATGGCATTTTTCACTTCTTTACCTTTCTTGGTGAACTTGGTGTCACATTGCCAAGTACAAAACAAATTTAAACAGAATGTCAACACACTGAATTTATACTTTGATCAATGTACCAAAAATTGGACCCATGTATATAGGGACCTGAATATATAACATAAACAACTGCATTCAGTAGTAAAAACAAAACAAAACAAAACAAAAACTACCTTTAGGGGGCACCCGGGTGGCTCAGTTGGTTAAGCGTCTGACTTCAGCTCAGGTCATGATCTCGAAGTCAGTGAGTTCGTGTGCTACATTAGGCTCTGTGCTGACAGTTCAGAGTCTGGGAGCCTGCTTCAGGATTCTCTGTCTCCCCCTCTCTCTTCCCCTCATACACTCATCCTCAATCTCTCAAAAATGAATAAATGTTAAAAAAATTTTTAAATCTACCTTTAGGATAGACATTGCTAATAACCATCTGAAAGAAAGAAAATGTGACTTCTGCCTCTTATGATATAAAAAATTAAAACTGGCTCTAATATTAAAATATAAGACGTTAGGAACAAGAGGAGCATTAGTTACAGTGGAAGCCAGATTCTAACTTCTGGATAAGGAGTGGATGAGTGGTGAAAAAGTGAACACTCTCCAAGATCTTGTCATTACTGTTTCATAAGTTGGTCAACTGAACAGTTGTGTTGTCTCCTGGAATACTGTTCCCTGGAATAATTAAGGACGATATGTGTTTATACAAGAACCAACAGAATTGTCCGCCAGCCCCTGATGAGATGTTCCAGCAAGAATGCTCATCTGTCAGACACCTCCCACTCTCCCTCACCTCCTTCCAATATGAGACAAAGAGACAATAAAACTGTGAGGAATTGATAGGACAAAGAAAACTTAACTTTGAGAACTACAATTACTAGGTAATTGTAATTATAAACAGAATTTGGGCTACAATAATAAATCAGTAAAAAGTAACAAGGATTGTTTATACAACCTTCTTGGCTCCAAATTTTCTATCTCTGGTGATGCATATGTCTCTTTGCTTCTCAGCACAGGGAAAACACGTTACATGAGGAGATTTACTCTGTGTTACAGAGAAACACAGGATGGACTGAGTGTCCTTCTTGTACTGATTGCCTCACAATTAACTTATATTTAAGATAATTAATATGGCGATGTGGCACATTTGGGTGCAACTGCCCTTGGGCCCTATAAAATGCATGTTCAATAAGAAATTTATGAACATGACTGTAAGAATTGTTCAGTGAGAGGACCCAGTGGAGGAACTATCAATGAGAGAAAAGGTTTCCCTGACAGGTCCAGATCAGAGACGATGAGGAAGTGGCAATGGCATTGAAGAAGAGACGATTCCAGACTACAATACAATAAACAAGAACCATCAGCAAAGATATATGAGCCCCAGTATGGTCTGACTTGCATTGCATCATGTATTTACTCTCTGAGGCCCTAGAGATTATTGCAAAATATGGGAATGGAGGGATGGAAACCAGAAACACTGGGGGCCTGAAGCCTGTAAAGGATTCACTACAGTGGGACAGCAAAGCCTTCTCTGTGAGGGGACCTGATAATCCCCCAGACCCTGAAGTGCAAAAAGCAATATCACTCCAAGAACATGTGTACCACTGGGGATGGAGATTCCAAGTGGCTTATGATACAGGAAGGAATTCTGGGATTTCACTTAAAAGCCAACATGGGTAGAGAAGTGGTAGATGTGTGGGGTGTCAAAGGGATGGAACAGATGCATTTGAGTCTTGCTTATTGGTTTGCACATAAATGAGCACACTCATGGGAACACAGACAGACAAGTGTTTTCCTGAGGTTTAAGGTGATGGGCACAGAAGAGTAGGGAGGATGGGGGAATAGGTGAGATTCTGGGAGGGGGCCCGGAGAAGTCTCCCTTCCAGCGGTAATGACCCAGGCTCCCATCCTTGTTCCGTATAATTCTGCATCCACCTTGGTCATCTGGGCAACTCCTCTTGGCCCTTCAAGTCTCAATTCCCTGACCCCATGATTAGGAATCTGGGTTTGACCTTCCTGACAGCGTTAGTACAGTCACTGTATCTTGCCTCCAAGTCCCTCTCCTTATTGAACCCTGGGATTTATTAGACAATGTGCCAATCGAAAAAAGAGGCAGACACAATTTGTGTATCAAAGCACTCAAGACATGAAACAATGAGAGGTTAAATGGTGAAAGTTATGATTGCCTTCATAGTGTTTAATCTAAGCCTCAGGGTGCATGGAAGATGCTCCAAGTGTGTGCTTGGAAAAACTGAACGGACCAAGGAAACCACCTACATCTTCACCACATTTGAATCTTAGCAAAGCAGTGAGTAAACATTGTCTCCCCGTCCAAATGTGGTAGCTCATCTGAGAAGAGAAACCTTTGATGAAAGGCCCTGCCACCCCTCCCTTCCAAACAAATGGCTTAGTGTTGGTTGACATCTCATTTATGTGACTAAAGTGGATCTAATTTTAGTAAGTTCCTCTCTCTTTGTCCCTAAGCATCCCACTCTGAGTATCTTGAGTGGAAGATGCTTACTATTCTCATTGCTTTTTTTTGTGGTTGTGCCAAGTAAGCACAGATTCTGTGCTTGATCATGCTAAGTTGCTAGAATCGATTTGCAGAATCGTTTTTGCTGGTAGAAAGAGGGGAGTTGCATTCCACACCTGGGGATGGTTCCTCTCTCTCCTTCACTGCTCGTTGGTCCTAGATACGACAAAAACTGGAACTCCGATCCTGCTTCTCCTTTCCCCGGAAAGAAGACAAGACATGGAATGGAATAAAAAACCCCACAGATAATGCGAACTCACTTTCAGAGGGGATTCCTGCCTGTGGGTTCAAGGAACCCAGGCATTGGGGTGGAAGCAACGGATCGAGAGCACCGGCAAATAGCTTCAGCCAACGTGGGCTTCACCTGGTTGTAGCTTTGCCCGCTTCCCCAAAAGCCCATGTTGTTCAGTTCCGAGCATGCAGTGAGATCAGGTCTTTCTCTGTTGGCCCTGTGCAAAGCTGTGGAAGGTTGTCTCTTACTCTAGCATAGATACTTTCTTTATCTTCTTGTCATCCCAAGAATATCTCCTGGTGAGGTAGTCATTTTCCATGATCCCGTAATTTGGTAAGCACTGTCCTCGCTGGGCTTCTGTGGGTACTGGAGACACTGCTTCCACAACCACTGCAACAGGTGACATCAAAAGCTGAGAAAACATGACTTTTGCTCTCTTCCCACCTTTAAACTCCCATCAGTGCCTTCCGTTGGAGAACATAACTAGGCAGCATGGGCAAGAGAGTCTGGCATATGCAGGCCTTCAGTTCTAGCGATAGAGAGATGGGTGGACAAAGCAACTCTAGAATGAAAAAATATCTGCACACTGTGATTTAATCTACAGAGATTTGGTTTTATTTTTCAGCCTGCCGGAGACCACTTGTCTGATCTATAGAAAAGTGAATAGCTGTTATGCTTGCTGCCTACAACATATTAAACATGACTTATTAACATACTAAATACATTAATTAATGAACACAATGCTTCATTGGTCAATATCTGTGTACTGACTAGTGCTGGAATAAGAAAAATTTCTTGAAGTCTTATGTCTTATACCCATGGAGACAGATCTCCAATGAGAGATTTGGGGAAAATGCCAAAGCTCTGTGTACATAAATATGAGAGTATAATGGATATTAAAAAGGATCAATACTGGGGTGCAGCCCATTGAGTGCTGACTCTTATCTCAGCTTGGGTCATGATCCCAGAGTCAGGACTGAGCCCTGCCTCAGGCTCCCTGATGAGCATGGAATCTGCTTAAGATTTCCTCTCTCTCCCTCTCCTTTTCTCTCTCTGTCCCCCATTCTGCACCTCTCCCTTACTTATGCTCTCTTCCACTTTCTCTCTCTCTCTCTAACATAATATAATAATAATATTATTGTCATTAATAATATTGTGAGGATCAATACTCACAAGGAATCAGTTACCTTTACTGTCCACTTTACTACAAAAAACTATTCAAGAAGAAAGGTCTTTCTGACAAGGGATATAGGAGTGCTGATGCATAGGGGCACATGTACCCCAATGTTCATAGCAGCACTCTCAACAATAGCCAAAACATGGAAACAACCTAAGTGTCCATCAATGGATGAATGGATCAAGAAGATTTGGTTTATCCATACGATGGAACACTACATGGCAATGAGAAAGGATGAAATCTGGCCATGTGTAGCAACATGGATGGACCTTGAGGGTGTTATTCTGAGCAAAATAAGTCAGGCAGAGAAGGACAGCTACCATATGTTGCACGTATAGGAGGATTAGGAGGAACTTAATGGAGAATCGTGGGGCAGAAGAAGGGGAGAAATAGTGGGGGAGAGGGAGAGAGCAAACCATGAGCAACTCTTGAATGCTAAGAACAAACTGAGGACTGATAGGTGTGGGGGGGAAGGAGGTGATGGGCAGGGAGGAGAGCATTTATGGGGATGAGCACTGGGTGTTGTATGAAAACCAATTTGACAATAAACTATCTAAAAAAAAGAAAGAAAGGTCTTTCTGATAATCAAAGTATAAAGGTAAGCAAAGGATAGTCTTGAGACTCCTATAGTGAGTATTAGTTCATCAGGTTCCTGGAACATCTCACAAGTCCTAAGGTTATTTGGACCCCTTCTTCATGCAAGTCTTCCAAAATGTATAACCAACTTGACTCAACCTGTTATTCATGCTACAGAGTAACTGCTTTCCTCCCCTAGGCTAAAGGTGGAGAATATCTGATTATTTTCATCATCCTAATTGGCATGTGAGTGCCATTTACATAAGTGTTTGCAGAAGACTCAAAGTCCCCCCGATTGAAAGGTACCTTTGAGGGGCGCCTGGGTGGCTTAGTCGGTTAAGCGTCCGACTTTCGCTCAGGTCATGATCTCGCGGTTCGTGGGTTCGGGCCCCGCGTCGGGCTCTGTGCTGACTGACAGCTCAGAGCCTGGAGCCTGTTTCAGTCTGTGACTCCCTCTCTCTCTGACCCTCCCCTGCTCACGCGGTCTCTCTCTCTCTCCTAGAAAAAAAAAAAAACCACATTAAAAAAAAAAAACTTCTGTTGAAAGGTACCTTTGATTGTCATGGTTGTGACCTGCTGTCTTCGAGTTTCTCATTCACATGTGGGGCCCCACTTACAATGAGGAGCATGTATGTCAAGGATGGACAGGCAATCTGACTGACTGGGGATGGTCAAGAAGAGTGGGTAGCACTTGGCCTTGAATGCTGCAAGACAGACCCTCTGGAATTGCTCTCTGTAACAGCAGTCACTCAGCTAGAACAAATTTATTCTAACAGAGTCTCACCTTGGTCTGGTAGCCTTGACTCCAGCTTAAAAGGAGCTTGCAATGAAAGGGGGGGGGGGTCTGTGACATTTGAGAGTCTTCTACCGGCGAAAGCCAATTGCTTGTGTTCTACCTGGAACTCTCATGGGCCCATGACCATTTCATATGTGCAGTACTTCACTGCTCATTTAATTGCAGCCTGTATGTTTATTGTGTCATTGAGGGGGCTCTAGAGGACTGTAGGCTTGTTACTTGTAATCTATTTGGTGTGTACTTTGCCACTGGATTTGTGTATGATTTTGCCGGAGCTCTGAGAATGGGGTACAAAATATGGTTGTGAGTTGATGCAAATCTGCTTGAAATTTTGTCTTATAAGTTAAGACTCTTCATTTTAGTCTTCTTTTGAACAGAATTGCCACAAAGAGGATGTATACTGAGCAAATGGAGAAATTCATCAGTAACAGGTGGAGTTGGGTAAATGTGCACATGTGTTCCCCTTGGGGACATAGCACAGCTTCATTCCTATGAGTCAGTGGCTATTTTCAAGTCCAAATTTAACACTTATATTGCTGAAGCAAAGTGGGATGAACAGAACTCTGCCTTCCCAGGAAGAAAGGAAGGGTCAAGCCATCCAGAGAGTATGATACATTTGGGTCTGGGGGGACCCCAGTGATGGATGATAATATATGAAGTCAATGTGCATTTGGAAGAAGGGTCCTCAAACTCTAGGTTGTATCTGAAATGGCACCAGAGGTGGAAGAGGCACTTGTGTAGCTCAGTCTGTTAAGACTCTGACTTCAGCTTAGGTCATGATCTCATGGTTCATCAGCTCAAGCCCTTCATCGGGCTCTGCACTGACAGTGGGAAGTCTCCTTGGGATACTCTGTCTCTCCTCTCTGCTGCTCTGCACCCTCTCTAAATTTTTTGTCTTCATTCTTTTCCATGTGTGACACAGAAAAGAGACTTTGACACCATAGGACCATTGAGTTCTGACAACAGTTGGCAAATGGATGAAGGAAGCCGTCATTCATGCCCAGTGGTCTTTTCCATGTCATGGGCTTCTTTTCTGCAGCTCACAGGTTGTAGTAAGAAGTCTGAGCACACATTATGGGTATGAGGGCTGCTGGCAGACAGTCTGTGAGAGTAGTAAGGAATGCCTTGGGCAGCTCACATATTTCCCTGAGGAAACTCAGGGCACAATGGCAAGGGAAGAAGTAATAAAATAGCTTTGTGTAGTTTGTGAGATAAGGTGCATTGGTGATTTGGGAGCTACCAAAGATGCTTGCAGCTTTGGATAAAGGCATACGTACCTCAATTCTTGATACTTCTTAAATCTGTGAGGACAAATGTATTGATAAAAAATCACTTTTAAGTTTATATATTTATTTTGAGAGAGACAAAGAGAGAGACCAGGAGAAGAGCATGGGAAGAGAGAGAATCCCAAGCAGGTTCTACACTGTCAGTACAGAGCCCAATATGGGGCTCGAACTCATGATCTGAGCTGAAATAAAGTCTCAGGCACTTAACCAACTGAGCCATCCAGGCAACCCAAAATACACCTCTTGAATAACTGAATGAAGCCTTTCTTATTTTTGTATCCTCATGAATATCACTTATCATTAAAATGAGGCAGTTTTGTTCATGTTTTTCATCTTTGCAGATGTAAACCCTGAAAATGCTCTCACATGGACGTACAGATGTGACCAGAGTGAGTCTATGGAAGCAATGTCACTTGGTTCTTTGAATCCCCCTAGGTACCAGCTAAAGATGACATTGCAATCTATCACTCAAAATTCTTTTTAACTTCTTATCATCCTCAGTAAATTAGGTCCTTTGATTTTATCCAAAGCAAGCAATCAGAAACCACTTCCTATAGAAAAATGTTTGTGTACCACAAAATATTACTTCAAGTTATTTTTTTTTTTTGGAGTCTAGAGATCTGTAAACAGAGTCAATGCCGTGTAAGATCTGATGGGTGACAGTCACACCTCAGTCTTCATAAATCGGAGCGAGAATATATCTTGGAGAGAAATGGGACATGAGAACCAGGACGACCACATGATGTACCCATTGTAACAGTATTTGTAGACCTTATGACCCAGAAGTGATGTCTTAAATCTCTCCATGCCCCATGTATATGTTAACCACTTAAAGACTTAAACCCTAAAGAATCCCTGGGATCTCAACCTCAACTAAAGGTCAGGTGTGACCAGCGCGTCCTTCTATGAACAGGTGCTCCGAGACCTGTGCGCTTTGGAGATAATTAATATCTGTCGCCACCCACCACTCTCCTATACCTTTAGTTCCAGTGTTCAGTATTTAGGAATTGACCATCACATGGCCAGATTTCATTGTTTCTCATGTTTTAGCTATTGTGGAGAGTGCTGCTATGAACATTGGGGTACATGTGCTCCTATGCATCAGCATTTCTGTATCCCTTGTGTAGCAACATGGATGGACCTTGAGGGTGTTATGCTGAGCGAAATAAGTCAGGCAGAGAAGGACAAATATCATATGTTTGCATGTATAGGAGGATTAGGAGGAACTTGACGGAGGAACAAGGGGGAGAAGGGCAGAAATGGTGGGGGAAAGGGAGAGAAGCAAACCATGAGAGACTCTTGAATGCTGACAAAAACTGAGGACTGATGGATGTGGGGGGAGGGGGGATGGGCATGGAGGAGGACACTTGTGGGGATGAGCACTGAGTGTTATGTGGAAACTAATTTGACAATAAACTATTAAAAAAAAAAAGGAATTGACCATCACAATGGCAAACTCAATGTGGTCATAAAACAATACATTTGTGACTGAAAAGTAATGTGACAGAAATCCCACGTTACCTGGGAGACACCCCAACGGAACCAAAGCCAAACTCTGAAGCACACTTTGTTTATATTTAGGATAAATAAACATTCCTCATTGGAAGAGTCAGTTAGAGTCAGTTCGAGATTTGACGTGGGAGCTAGCTGATTTAATTTGTTTGTTACTTTAGGTACATATTTTCCTTTCCTTTCTGTTACGTAGTGTAGTAGCTGACATTTACTGCCAGACATTGTGGTGAGCATTTTCTCTTATTAATTTGTTTATCCTAACCTAATCATATGAGGTAGGCACTATTATTATTGCCTTATTCTACAGATGAGACACCAAGCTAAGAGGATTAGCATCTGACTGATGTCCCTGCAAGTAGAAAGTTCAAGAGCTGAGCTTGAACCCAGTGGTGTGGTCCTAAAGTTGGGCGCTTACACTCTGCTCACAATACTCAAAAAAATGAATGTGAGAACAAACTGAGAGCTGATAGGGGTGGGGGTGACAGGATGGGGGGTGATGGGCATGGAGGAGAGCACTTGTGGGGATGAGCACTGGGTGTTATATGGAACCCAGCTTGACAATAAACTATTTAAAAAATAAAGACAAAAAAATAAAAATAAATGAATGCATTCTACTTTGAAAGATCCAAACAGCTTCTCAGAATTCAAAACAAAGATAAAACTGTCCAGTGGGGGGGAGAGGGGCTGGATTGGATTTGTGAACTAATTTGAGAAAAATGGACTTCCTTAAGTGTCCTGATATTTCCTTCAGGAACAAAGTGTGTGCCTTAATTGTTTTGATTCTTTTTTTATCTCTGTAAGTAAAATTTCCTGATTTTATCCTTAAAGTTTTGCATATTTCCTCTTACATATATCTCAACATATTTTTGTTGCTGCTATTCTTCTGTTACCAGTGGCATCATTTGGTTGCATGATGTCATGTGATGGGAATAGCAAGCTTACAGGAAAGTGATCGATATTTATATGCTGATCTATATTCAGCTACATAAAGAACTTTCATAGGTTCTAATACTTTTGTTCAGTCAATTAGCTTAGTTTTCCCTGCCAGTTGATCAGCTATCTATATGTGGCCACATCTCCATGGATTCATTTTTTTCTGATTGGTTTCTTACTTGAAGATCATTTTTTTAAAATAGTTTATTGTCAAATTAGTTTCCACATAACACTCAGTGCTCATCCCCACAAGTGTCCTCCTACATGCCCATCCCCCCCTCCCCCCACATCCATCAGTCCTCAGTTTTTGTCAGCATTCAAGAGTCTTTCATGGTTTGCTTCTCTCCCCACCATTTCTGCCCTTGAAGATCATTTTTTAACAAGATGTCTCCCTTTGTTAATAGTGTTTCTTGTTTTAGAGAAGTTTTATGTTCACTGAAATATTGAGCAGAGCACACAGAATTCCGATGTGCTCCTCACTCCCACACAGGCACAGCCTCCCCCACCATCAACATGTCATACCTGAAGGTATGTTTGTTATCATTGGTGAACCTATACGGACACATCATTAACACTCAACGTTAGTGATTGACATTAGATTTCACTCAGGTTTTACATCTTTGATGGCTTTTGACAGATCCGTAACCACATGTATCCAGCATCATAGTCTCCTACCTATGTAGGAGCATGTCACCAGCCTAAAAATCCTCTGCAGTCTGTATATTTATCCTTCTTTCCACCCCACAAAAATCCACTGATCATTTACAGTCTTGATAATTTTGCCTTTCCAGAATGTCATAGAGCTGTAATCATAGAGTATGCAGGTCTTCAGGCTGGCCTCTTTTATTCAGTAATATGTAGGTAAGGTTATTCCATGCTTTTTCAGGGCTCACAACTCAGTTTTCTTTTTTTTTTTCAATATTTTACCCCATTTTATTTTATTTTATTTTATTTTATTATTTTTTTTTTTTAAAACAAGCTCTGGCCAGTTTTATTAAAGAAAAGTTTTAAGTGATTTACTTTTCACCAGTCTGTTCTGGCATGCTTCTAATGATATCAGAATCACCTGGATCAATAATAGCCAGTGTGCACACTCTGTAGTACTTCCCACATGCTGTGCCCAGTTCAATATTATTGCCACTGTAGTGATGGACACCAGTTTTGGCCAACATGGCATAATATTCTATTTCAGATTTCCTCAAGGCTGGGCAGTTGTTGGCGAGGATGACCAGTTTCGCTTTGCCATGTCTGATCATTTTCAGAGTCTGCTTGTACCCCAGCACGTACTTTCCACTTTTCATAACGAGCTGGAGCCTAGAGTTGATGGACTCCAGCGACTTTTTCGTCTTCTTTGCGGCCACCATCTTCCTGCCTTAGGGGCGGGACGGACGCAACCAAAAGCAGCCTCCAAGATGGCCGGGAGAGAGAAAGGCTACCCCATTTTATTTTTTAAATAAGTTTGAAAGCTGTTAAGTATTTGACTTATATGTTTTATCCAAAGAATTTTTTAAAATTTATTTATTTTCTTACAAATAGTTTATTGTCAAGTTGGTCACAACACAGTTTTCAATTCCATAGAATTTTAGAACTATATACCGTGTCCAAAGGGACCACAGTTTCTGTGTCCAATGACCCTTGAAGGACATCTTTATTGCTTCTGAATTTTGGCAGGTTTTGTGTAGTCATGTCTTCAGCTCTTTTGTGTGAATCCCAAGAACCACAAGACTATTTTCACTTTCATAAAAAACCAACAACCTCTTTTCCAAAGGGGCTGTAGCATTTTGCATTTCCACCAGCAAGCAATGAGGGTTTCTGTTCCACATCCAAACCAGCATTTGGTGTTGTCAATAAAGTATCATTTTTAGAAAGTAGAAGAAAAGGCAAAGAGCTGGAGAGACAGACAGACCGAGACAGAGACAGGAACTAGCTTGAGGATCGTCACCCATAAGAATTTTATTCAGTCAAAAACTGAGATGCATACAGACAACTTCAAATGTCATCCATCTCTGTTCCATCTGACACGTCACCACCTCCAGCCACCCCAACCCAAAGTACCACTTTGTTTCTTTATCATTCACATGCCACCATGCCTGGGCTAGACCTCCTGGCATCCAAACTGAATGAGTTTGAGCAAGTTTCTTGCCTTCTGCAAGTTACTTGACTCGACTTAACATAGGAAAATTAATGGCTTGTGAATTTTCAGCAATGACCGAAGACAATCAGTTATGTTTGCTCATTGTCCAAGTCATAGATAGCAAGTAAAAAACAGTGCTGCTCTTTTTATTGCCACTGTTATTGGCTACAGGAGATTTTGCAACCCAAACGACCTGCATGGAGGATTCTTACATTTTCGGATAGGATCAACTCACTGTGACTTTGATGTCTCAATTTTTATTGGACATGATATTTTCCCTCCCCTAGCTCCTTCAACCACCATTCTATTCTCTATTTCTATTAATTTGACTACTCTAAGTACATCATATTAATGGAATCATGCAGTGTTTGTCTTGTTTAACTGGCTTACTTCCCTTGGTGGACTGTCCTCAAAGTTCATGCATGTTGTAGCACGTGGCAGGGTTGCCTTGCTTTAGAAGGGTAAAGGTGAATAATGTTAATTGTATGTCCCACATTTTATTGATCGATCTGCCTATCCATGAACACTGGGTTGTTTCCACTTCTTGGCTATTGAATAATGCTGCAATAAATATGGGTATGTAAATATGTGTTTGGGACCCTACATTCAGTTCTTTTGCATATATCCTCAGAAGTGAACTTGACTTGGGGCGCCTGGGTGGCTTAGTCAGTTGAGCGTCCGACTTTCGCTTGGGTCATGATCTCGCGGTTCGTGGGTTCGAGCCCCACACCGGGCTCTGTGCTGACTGCCAGCTCAGAGCCTGGAGCCTATTTCGGAGTCTGTGTCTCCCTCTCTCTCTGGCCCTCCCCTGCTCACGCTGTCTCTCTCTCTCCTAGAAATAAATTTAAAAAAAAATTAAAATAAAAAAAAAGAAGTGAACTTGACTGAATGACCATATAATAACTCTACTGTTAATTTTTGGGGACCTCTGATTCTTATCCTCAGAGGCTGCACCAGTTTACATTCCCACCAAAATGCACAACAGTTCCTATTTCACCACATCCTGGCTCCTTCTTATTATTCCCCCCCACTTTTTTTTTTTTACCATCATAATGGATATGAAAAGCCATGTGATTTTGACTTGAGATCTGACACCCAGCATGTGTGTGCTTCTGCAAATGAACCCAGAGGTTTCTCACCTTACCCACCTATTCTGCTCCCACATCCCACGGAGTCAAATGGAAACTCCCATTGAGTTTGCCTATCCTGTCTCTCCAGTCACCAAGCCTTCCCTCTCTCAATGTGCACTATTGCATGTATATGTTTTGGGATAAGCGAGGTCCCTGATATTCCCAAGCCACATGGTTTATGCCGTCTTGTCTTCTCTCATGCGGTTCCCTCGGGAGCCCTCCTCTAGCTATTCTTTCATGTCAGAATTCTATATCCTGAAATGGCTCTCACAGGTGCTCCGTCTATATAACCAGACTGACGTCCTAATGCCTTTAGTAAGAATTTTCCACGCCTCCCCTGTGTTCCCATAGAGCACGCTGCTCACAGTTGGAGCAAGGCTGAGCATGAGCCCCTGTGGGGAGCTCATGGCCTCGACCCTGATGACTCAGAAAGCCTGACCCTTTCAGTTGATAAGTAAAGCTAACAAACAGCTTCTCTTTGTCAATGGAGAGACTGATTCTATTTGAACTATTTTTGGATAGTTTTAGACATATGAGATTAGAATAGGAAATTAGTAGTTGGGAAGGTAGTCTTCCTCATGGGATCTTGGGATAACAAAAACCACTCAGGTCTCTTACTGCGGTCACCATGCTGCTGCCCTTTCCACCTCTCACCTGGACAAAGGCAAACCCGGCATAGCAAGCATCATTTCACACTGAAGATGCACCCTAACCAAGGGTAGTGGTTTCTTGGTTCATAGTCTTTCACTTATTCAAAGATTATTTGCTTTTCCGCCCCTGTGTGCCAGGCACTATGCTTAAGTAAAGATGAGCCAAAGCAGAGGCTACCAGAGCAGTCAAGGAGTTCACATCTAGTGGTGCTTGCAGCAACTAACTGACTATGGATTTGTAAAACTACAACCTCTGTTTTGCTACAAAGGAGATGTGCCTGGTGCCAACAATGCCTGTAAATGGGGACATGGACCAAGTCACTGAGGTCTGTGACACAGATGATGGCATGAGCCCTGCGTGTGGAAGGGAGGGCTGGAAGCCTGGCCCATGACATGACCACATGCTTATTTGGGCAGCACAAGGGAGGCCCTCTAGGTATAAATACTCCTGGGCTCCCCAGGCTCCTGAGTTCACCTTCTAACTTCTCACCATTCACTGTGGCTGAAAACGCAAAGCAAAATAAACCATGAAGCTGTTGCTGAGTGTCCTGCTGATCACTCTGGCAGTTTGCTGTTATGAGGGTGAGTATCATTTCTAATCAGACCAGCACCTGCCCTGGTATGTACCCTTCTCTGAACTAGGGGAAACTAAGTGGCTTTCTTTAGGAGAAGAGGAAGAAGAAGAAGAAAGAAGAAAGAAGAAGAAGAAGAAGAAGAAGAGGAGGAGGAGGAGGAGGAGGAGGAGGAGGAGGAGGACTGGGAAGGAGAAGAAGGGGAGGAAGGGTGGGAGGAGGAGGGGGAAGAACAAGAAAAAGGGAAAGAGCTAGTGTTGTCTAGGTCTCTAAATATAAATCTTCAAGATGGGTCTGGGAATAAGCAGGACTCACTCTATTTACTAGTGAGTATATCTCACTGTATCTGCCAGTCCCCCTGGTTTTCCAGGAGTACCACCATAGGGGTGGGATTTCTATCTATCTAGATTAATTCTAGCCATCCATTCAACAATATTTTTACATGTCTTCTTACCCTGAATACGGACCCACATCTTCTTGAGTCAATCTATTTCATCTGACTTTTTAAAAACCCTCCTCTTTCCCTGTGTTGCCTCTGATTGAACCTCTCAACTTCTTTGATCAGGGCTTAGATCAGAGCTACTATGGCACTTCCGGCTGCAGCATGCTTACAAAGACTTGGGGAGATAGAGCCCACAGCAGGAAAAGTGGTCACTACAGGCTTCTCCACCATTCCAGTAGGGTCAGGAAAGAGCCTCAGTTCCTGCCTTTCACCCTCTCTAAGGAATTCTGTACATCACTGCAGGAGGAAAAAAAACAACCCTAACTTTGTGTATAAGCATCAAAGGGGTTCAGACTGATGATCTGGGGGTTGTGTTTGTATGTGTGTGTTTAGCTTTATTACCATGTCTGCATCCAATAACATCATCTTATTCTTTAATTTAGTCTCAAACTAGCATCTTCCAACATATACATAGCTTGATGTACTCTTCTCCAGATTTACCCATCCTTCTCTGCTGTCTGGTAAGATCTGACTCTACCATTCACTTAAAAAATTGATACTCAAGGGTGCCTGGGTGATGGTCAGTTAAGCATCAGCCTTGGCTCAGGTCATGATCTCACAGTCAGCAGGGTTCTAGCCCCACACAGGGCTCTGTGCTGACAAGTCAGAACCTGCTTCGGATTCTGTGTCTCCCTCTCTCTCTGCCCCTCCCCATCTCGTGCTCTGCCCTCAATCTCTCTCTCCTTAAAAAATAAATCAACATTTTAAATATAAATAAATAATTGATAGACATCCCTCCTCTTCCCCGATATCCAAGGAAAAAACAAGGTGTCATCCTATGCAGGCAAAACTTAATTGTTTGGAATATAAAGAAAGTGAATGCAAACCAGGAGAGTCTTGGAAAGGAAGGGATGTGTTTTAAAAAGGATAAAACCTGAACTAGGGATTAGTAAGCCTGTGCTCTAGTCCTGGCTCTTCTGCCCTTGCTCTGACATGTGAGGAAGTTCCAGCTGCCATGGTCAGGCACCGCTGTGGGATGAGATCTTGACACCTGGCACTCCTGTTTAGCTCTAACCTCAGGGAGCCACAGGAAACACGTGATTTTCCTTATATCGATTGTATTTCTTTTTCTTCACTAGTCAATGCAATGGCCTGTCCAACCTTTGTCGACGATACCACAGGCTTCTTCTGGCAAAATAAAGAAGACTTCGAGCAGTCACTTCAAAAATATAATGCACCTCCAGAAAAGGTTCAGGCAGTTTTGGACGTGAAGACTTGCACGGATAAGATCACGGCTGAAGGAAAAAAGCAAATTACAGATATATTGGTAACTTCTTTCTTCTTTCTGCACATTGGCTTTTGCTCAGCTGAGCAGCCAGAAACGTGGTCAGGGAGCTGCTCTGTTGGGGGCATAGGTGGTGGAGCCTGACCTATTGCCCCTGAGAGGTTGACTGGTGGCCACTAGGTGCAAGACGTGACACGTGGGGAGCTACACTAAGGCTACACAGAGCGTCTGTGCACATTCCTACTTCTCAGATCACCTCGCTGGGCGCCAGGTTCTCCAGAGTGTCCTGAGGAGGAGGAAAACTGGGGTCCCACTCAATGCTGTCGAAGGGTCAAAGAGTGGCTGCCTCCTTGCCTGGGAGTTCTCCCAAAGGCCAGCTCCCCTCACCCAGGGGAATTTCGTGGGCATGCTGGGGTGTTATATTGGGAGACTCCTGGGAGGGAGGGATTCAGCTCGGGCACCCTGTCTGCATTGAGGACAGCAGGCCGGGCACCCTGCCAGGTCCTGAAGCACCAAGGCCTCTCCCCACCCCACCTTGGCCCACTCCACCACTCCCTGCCTCCAACTCCATTCCTTATTGCACCCACGGCCACACGCCTTCTTCACTGTGCCTCCTGCACCCATGTGTGCAGGTGACCCACTTAAATTATATCTTTGATGAGAAATAAGATATTTAAGGGTGTCTCCCTGCCCAGCGCCTGCTGGATTGAGGTCATGAGGTTCAGTCACAAATGCCCACGGCGGCTGGATTTTCAGTACCCAGGAGATGTGCCAACCCATTGAATCTCCACCCTGTGAGCCTGGGAATCTCCTAGCAGTACCCCCGAAGTCCCCTCCCAATCTTTTCCAGTCTCTCACCCCTGTATCCTCTTTGCAGTGAAAACATAGAGTCCTCTGCTCTGGGATAGCAGTGGAAAAAGTCTTGGGCAGCTCCTCCTTCTGCTAGAAACCTGAGTCTTACTCTCCATCACCTCCAGGTTTCTATGCCAGACTGTAGGAGTGATTTTCTCAGGACTTGCAAGGTTTGTTGTCATTGCATAAGGTCTATTTAGTTGACCAGCCTCCTGGTTTGCTGTCTTGCACCCATTCTACTTGCCTTTTGTCTGTTAAAACAGTACCGACAACTCCTTGTGACCGACAGTCTATGTTCATGTGTCGTCCCCAGGGAAGAATATCTTATCTTCTCTCTCTTTATCTATTTCAGGGGAAAATCATGGCCTGGTGTTTGATTGAAATCTTAGATAGTAGTATCTCTGTCTTGCAGTGATCGCCTGATCTTCCAGAAAATGTAGAGGTTTCAACGTCTTGCATCAATAAATCATTTGCCCTGCACTGCTCTATTTGTCTTCTTATTATCCAACATTTTGTGGTCTTGAGTTGGGGTGGCTCTTGCCATGAAGTGGCCATTGGGTGTTTTCAATAGTAAAGTTCAGAGACCTAATGTCCAGTTACCCATGGCAGCCTGAGGAACAAGGGGCGCAAGAGGAAAGGTTTGCCTAGGAATCATCCCGCATCACTTTATACATGTCCCATTCACATGGCCATCAGTGGAAAATGAGTTTCAGGGTAAGGAGCAACTAACACATTCCTGCTATGGTTTTGTTCTGAAGGAGACCCACAGCCCAGCTGGCTGCCCAGTCATGTGGTTCCCAGCGAGCAGCATCGTTCCTGTTTTGTCCTCATCTCAAACACAGCCAACCTGCTTGGTCCTCACACCTTCACTGTGGTTTCCATCCTACCAGCTGTCCAGTGGAATTTGTCTTATTTCTAACTCTGAATGTTTCGTGACTCCAGGGCTGATCCTTCAGTTAAGTCTTTTTCCACTCTCCACACACATTGTTCCTCAGGTCTAGACCACTCACTGATGCCTGGAGCTAATTCTTTTACCACACATTCTCTCCCAAGAGCTCAGGAAACAGTATCCAGCTGCCATCTGGGCACCCCATTCAAGACTCCATCCACACTTATTTCAGGAGAAATATATACAACCGTACACACTGTCTGCCTAAAAACAATTCTCCTTTCCTTGAGCCACCGATGCAGAAAACCTGGATACATCCTAGGTTCCTGAATTCCTTTCCAGTGGCTGCTGAAAAACACTACCACACACTTGGTGACTTATACCAATTATTTTCTCAGAGTTTGGGTGACAGAAGTCTAAAATCTAGACCACTTTGCAGAAATCACGTGTCAGGAGGGCCACACTCCCTCTCGAAGGTGGAGGTGAAAATCTATTCAGGGCTGCTTCTAACTGTGATGGCTAGAAACCATCATTCTCTGTCTTGACCCCCCTCACTCTGATCTCTGCCCTCAGAGGTGACAGGGCCTTCTCCTTTGCTGTTTCTGTGAATCTTCCTCTATCTCCTTTATATAAAATGTATGGGGGGCGCCTGGGTGGCTTAGTCGGTTAAGCGTCCGACTTTCGCTTAGGTCGTGATCTCGCGGTTCGTGGGTTCGAGCTCCGCGTCAGGCTCTGTGCTGACTGCCAGCTCAGAGCCTGGAGCCTGTTTCAGAGTCTGTCTCCCTCTCTCTCTGACCCTCCCCTGCTCACGCTCTCTCTCTCTCTTTCTCCTATAAATAAATAAAACATTTAAAAATTTTTTTTAAATGTATGGGGTTGCATTCAGAGGAAAATACACAAAATTCAGTACAAGCTGCCCTTATGAGAATCTAGTTTTTATCACATCTACAAAGTCCTTTTTTTTTTCTTTTTTTACTCTGAAGGGCATAATTGCAAGCTGCAGGGACTAAGATGTGGGTATCAGTTGAGGTTCCTGGGTGGCTCAGTCAGTTAAACATCCAATTCTTGATTTTGACAGTTCTTTTTTTTTTTTTTCTTAAATAGTTTACTTTCAAGTTGGTTTACATATAACACCCAGTGCTCATCCCAACAAGTGCCCTTCCCCATGCTCATCACCCCCTTCCCCTCTCTCCCACCCCCATCGACACAATTCTTGATCTCACAGGTTGTGAGTTCAAGTCCTGTGCTGGAGTCTGCACAGACAATGAAGAACTTGCTTGGAATTTTTGTGTCCCTCCCTCTCTGCTCTTCCCTTACTTCCTCTCTATCTTTCTCTCTTTCTCTCTTAAACAAAAATAAAAGTGGATGTGTTTAGTGGAGGTTTATAAGCTTGCTACAACATCCCCCACCCCAACATCCAAAAGCTCACTGAGTTCTGCCCCCTCCATTCCCATAACCTCACTTCTGAGCTTCCCCTACTTGCCATCCCCACAGTGATCATCACAGTCCAGATTCAGTCACGTCCAGATTAACTCAAAGTCTCCTACATGGTTCCCTGGACTCTGCAATACCCTTCCTGCTGTACATCCTCCTCAATGACACCAAAGTGACCTTCTTTCAAGCTATGAATCTGACCTCACTTCTATAACCATGAACTACTGGAGTGTGTGTGTTTTCAAATGTTATGAAAAAGAGGACTTTGTGAATCTTAAACCCAGCTCTCAAATTATAATAGGTAACTGATACTACCTCTTGCCCAGGAAATAGAAGGTAACAGCTATCTATTATCATCAATTATTAGCACTGCCTCTATAGGAAGTGTATATTTTTAATACATCAAGAAATATATACACTTAAATTGGTCTCCATTTTGTGAGACGCTTTCCACAGTCAACCTATGAACTTAGCTCAGTGGACATAAGGATCATGGAGCTCTTGCAAACTCTAAGAAACCCAGAATGGAGTCGCTATAGGGAGAATCAAGGCCCACCTTTCACACTACACACAAGGACATCTATGACTCTATCCCTGGACAACTCTCAGCCTCTTCTCCTTGATCACCCAGGTCTCTCTGCTCAGCCATTGCTGTCTATATACGATTCACTTACATTTTGTGCTGAGTCACACCCATTGTACCAGGGTATAT
Organism: Crocuta crocuta; assembly: GCF_008692635.1. NCBI lineage: Eukaryota > Metazoa > Chordata > Mammalia > Carnivora > Hyaenidae > Crocuta > Crocuta crocuta. The sequence continues at coordinate 3,845,554 of NW_027536465.1, forward strand.
GATGTTCGTTTGCCTCTAGATCCTCCCTGAATAGGACAGACTTCAACCTTACCTGTAAGGCTCATTTCATGTCTCCTCCTCTGTGAAGCCCTCTCTGAAACCCACATCCAGAAACAAATCTTTAGGGGAGCCTGGGTGGCTCTATCAGTTAAGCGTCCAACTTCTGGTTTTGACTCAGGTCCTGATCTCATGGTTTGTGGGTTCAAACTGAGAGCAGGATAAATTAATAACTTAAACCAACAAACTGTATCAGTCATTATTGTTGTTTCTAAAATACTGAGCATTACAGACTTCAAGCTGTATTACAAAGCTGTAATCATCAAGACAGTACAGTAATGGCACAAGAACAAACAGACACTCAGATCAATGGAAGAACAGAATAGAGAACCCATAAATGGACCCAGAAACATATGGTCACCAAATCTTTGACAAAGCAGGTAGGACTATCCAGTGGATTAAAGACAGTCTCTTCAGCAAGTGGTGCTGGAAAAACTGGACAGCAGCATGCAGAAAAATGAACCTGGACCACTTTCTTACACCGTACACATAAATAAAGTCAAAATGGAGGAAAGACCTTAAGGTAAGACAGGAAGCCGTCAAAATCCTTGAGGAGAAAGCAGGCAAAAAACTCTTTGACCTTGGCAGCAATGACTTCTTACTCTAACGTCTCAGGAGGCAAGGGAAACAAAAGCTAACATGGGACCTCATCAAAATAAAAATATTTTGCACATCAACAGCAACAATCAGCAAAACTAAAAGGCAACAGACAGAATGAGAGAAGATATTTGTAAATGACATATCGGATAAAGGGTTAGTCTCCAAAATCTATACAGAACTTATCAAAATCAACACCCAAAAAACAAATAATCCAGTGAAGAAATGAGCAAAAGGCATGAATAGAAACTTCTCCAAAAAAGACATCCAGATGGCCACTGACACATGAAAAAAATGCTCAACATCACACAAATCAAAACTACAATGAGACGCCACCTCACACCTGTCAGAATGGCTAATATTAAAAACTCAGGTAACAACAGATGTTGACGAGGATGTGGAGAAGAAGGATCTTTTTTTCTGCTGCTGCTGAGAAGTAAAGTGGTGAAGCCACTCTGGAAAAGAGTATGGAGCTTCCTCAAAAAATTAAAAATATAACTACCCTATGACCCAGCAATGCACTACTAAGTGTTTATCCAAGGGATATAGGTATGCTGTTTCAAAGGGACGCACGCACCCCAATGTTTATAGCAGCACTATCAACAATAGCCAAACTATCAAAAGGGCCCAAATGTCAATCAATGGATAGATGGATAAAAAAGATATGGTGTATACATCCAATGGAGTATTATTCAGCAGTCAACAAGAATGGAATCTTGCCATTCAAAACTATGGAGATGAAACTAGAGGGTATTATGCTAAGTGAAATTAGTCAGTCAGAGAAAGACAAATATCAGACGACTTCACTCATCTGAGGACTTTAATACAAAACAGATGAACATAATGGAAGGAAAGCAAAAATTATAGAAAAACAGGGATTGGGACAGAAACGTAAGAGACTTTTAACTATGGAGAACACAGGGTTACTGGAGGGGTGGTGGAAAGGGGTATGGTCTAAATGGGGTAAGTGACATTAAAGAATCTTCTCTTGAAATCATTGTTGCACTCTATGCTAACTAACTTGGATGTAAACTTAAAATATAAATAAAATAAAATAAATTTAAAATACTGAGCATTTATTTTACTGAGCACTCTTAGGGGTTGTTCATTATCCTGGAAGGTTTACATGTTCTGTCTCAGTCCCTGCTAGTATCCAGGGACGTAAAAGATGATTACCACCATTGAATGGGGGGCAGGAAGAATGTCTTATTCAAGTATTCCTCACCTCTGGCTCTGTGTTAGAATCACCTGGGAAGATCTCAGAAGTGATGATGCCCAGACTGCCCCCTCAGCCACTGGACAAACGTGTAGATATCTCTGCAAGTAGAACCCATGCAGCCCTCATTTCCTAATCAACAACCACTTTGGGTGCCACTTGCCCAGGGACTAGGAAGACAGGTGCTACCCGTTGATGGAGAAGGACAGAACCTCAATGAGACTCAGAGGACCCCAGCATCACCATAGTGCTCACCTTGAGAACTTTCTTTTCTTTAAGTTTTATTTTTATATAAGTAATCTCTCCACCCTACACGGGGCTCCAACTCATGACCCCAAGATCAAGAGTCCTATGCTCTTCTCAGTCAGTCAGCCAGCCGCCCCCTCCCTTGAGACCTTCCCATAGCTACTTCTGTGGCCCTTCAAGCCCAGTAATGTCAGGTGTATCCATCAATTTCATTGTTATAAAACTAATAAACTCAGGGTCGCATACAGGAACATTTTCCTTCATGAGCTGCTGCTAAAGAGTGTGAGGTGAGATAAAGCAAGACTGTAAAGGCTGGGGCTGGAGGAGAGAGGTTTAAAGAGTTAATGTTTGCTGAGGGCAGAGTTTCTGTCTGACATGGTTTCTGGAAATGGGTAGCCATGACAACATTGTGAATGTACTTAATGCAGCTGAACTGTATTTTTATTTTTATTTTTTTAAATTTTTTAAAATGTGTTATTTATTTCTAGGAGAGAGAGAGAGAGACAGCGAGAGCAGGGGAGGGTCAGAGAGAGAGGGAGACACAGACTCTGAAACAGGCTCCAGGCTCTGAGCTGGCAGTCAGCACAGAGCCCGACGAGGGGCTCGAATCCACGAACCGCGAGATCATGACCTAAGCGAAAGTCGGACGATTAACCGACTAAGCCACCCAGGCGCCCCTGAACTGTATTTTTAAATATAGCTTAAATGGTTAATTTTATGTTATGTGTACTTTACCAACACACATATATGCAGGCACAAACGCACACATGCAGACACATGCATGCACACAAACACTCCACGGGCTATATAGCTCTCTGAGGCAGCAGAAAGATAACTAAATGGGAGTAATCTCCACTGGACATATTCCTCCAGAATGGTTGACCATCAAACTCAAATTATGTCTGTTATCAACTGTCTCTTTGATTTGCCTCCTAGATTTTTCTTGGTCGAGATATATCTAATTTTCTAGAAACTTTGGCTCAAACTCACAACTGAGTTTAACCAAGTATGAAGGATTGATGCATGCAGTCTTTGACTTGTCCTTGAGGCTTCTCATTGTTTCCCTGGACAAAGATGACCACTTTCTGCCCAGGAATTGCTCCTCCAAACACTCCTCTACATCCATCTTCCTCTGTATGACAAGGTCAACACTCTGAACACAAAGCTCTGCTTTTGCCATTGCTTACTTCGAGCAAACATTCAAAGGTTCTCCATTTTGTACGACATGAAGTTGAATGTCTCTATTCTGAAATTAGCATATTCAGGTCTATATAATAATCAAAACGTTCTATTGTTTCAGAATTAAGATTTCTCCTTTCTCTCTCTCCTTTACTACTTCTTTTTCTCTCCCAGCAACTGTCTATAATTTCTGAAAGAGTTAGGGCCTAAAATGAGGAGTGATATGAAGACGGGAAAGTTCCTAACCGACTCATACTCTTTTGCAATTAGTCCAAGTGTTCTGGGCCAGGTAGCTCTTTCTCCGTGGATCCTTTCATAGGTCTTCAGAAAGCCCAGATTAGCAAGATCTCTTAATCTCTTTATGGCTTAAAACACCCTCAGAGTAAAACAAAGAGCTCTGGAAAAATTAAAAATGTGACAGCTGGAAAAAATAATAGCAAGTTGGAAGACAAAGCAGAGTCATGGAACAAAAGTAGTGTATGTATATTGGAAACACAAATAAAGACACACATATGAGAGAAAAGAAAAGCGTATTAAAGTATCAGTCCATGAGGCCCAGCTAATAGGATTTCAGAATGAGACAGATCATGGTGGAAAGAAAATCAAAGAAATACTACAAGAAAATCTCCTACAAATGAAGAATACGAAACTGAATATCCCACTCACTCCTCACATGAAAAATATTTCTGTGATTTTTGTTTGTTTGTTTTTGGACCTCTGTCACTCAGAAGAAAGGTGTTTTTTCAGAAGGAAACACTAGATCATATCCAAAGATGGGGGATAAAAATCCATTCAATATAAGACTGGAAGACACAGGAGAAATGCTAAAAATTCAGAGGCTTCAACATACAGTTGTATATGAATGGGGTTCTATGTGCAGCCAATGTCATTGAAGCATAAAGATAAATGGAGAGTTCAGAAGTGCAAAACTTCAAAAGTGTTATCTCCAATGAACTTTCTCTCAGAACATAGTGGAAGACATGGTTTATCAAAAAGGTAAAGAGGAAAGGTGAAAAGGTACATGAGGAAAGATAAAGCATGGAATCCAGTCAACATAGGCTATAACATAGGTTTTAACGAATGAATCAATAGAGAACAGTTAATAAAAATATTGAGAACACATCAAAACCGATACACAGAATGAAAGAAGTGGTAGTAGAGTATGAGGCTACATGATGTGGGTAAGGAGAGTGATGACTGCAGTACTTCTCGGTGGAAGCTGTTTCTCAATATTTTCCTTTTGGAACAGCGCTTCCATACCCCTATTTTAAGATGCAAAATTTGAAAACCACAGAAAGTTGTTAGAAATGAAAAGGAAGGACAGGGTGAAGAAAGGGGCCAAAAAAATGGTCAGGGGAAAACTTTGGCAAAAAAATAGGTTATAATGTGGCAAATTATCTGAGGTCAACTTGGAATCTACACTGTACCAAACTTAGGAGCAACAATGGAGTTCCTTAAGGAAATAATTATCATGTCAAAAGACAAGACAAAAGAGAAGTGAAAAAATGATATCAAGTATATCCCTGAGAGGGAGTTTCTATCATAGAAATCAAAGGCCTATAGACATTTAACAAAGAACTAGACCCTTATGAGCTACTCATTCTCTCTGAAGGTGGACTTTGGGAGGAGGTTGATGACTGATTGCATTTTGAAGGAAAAAGGGGATACGGATGACAGAACAAAGAACTCAAGGCCTTCTGTGAGCAAGAATAAGCTAGGGCAAAGCCCTGGATGTGAGGCTGAGATCTGCTCACCAAGCAACACAGAAGCCCACGCTTCTGCCACCATCTATCTCCACTGGGGCTCTGCTCACTGTCCACCTAGGATGAGGTTACTTAGGAAAACAAATCTTTCACCACAAGGGCAAATGCTCTAGGGTATTTCTCTAGCACTAGATTTCTCAATCAAGGCTTTATTGACATTGGAGGATGAAAAATTCTTTTTTGAGTACACATCCTGAGCATCGTCTAGTCTCTACACACTTGATGCTGCAGGTATACCCTTCACCATGTGGCGACACCCAAGACATCTCCAGACATTGACAAACATCCACAGGTTTGGGTGGAAGGTGGGAGTCAGTCAGCTTCAGAAGAAAATTCCTTTCCTCATAGTAGAAAATCTCAATATCGGTTCTCCCACGTACCCCCTTGTAATGCCCCTGAGGATCAGAGGTTCACAGCTGTGCATGCCTATGGTTGGCAAGAAAATCTAGGCACGGAGTGGAGGGAAAATGACTAAATCAATCTAGAAGATAATGGTGTAGATATCTAATGAGTTATATGAAGTGTCCCACGTGTGTCAGGATTAAATGCCTAACCACACATCTCTTGGAAATGCCAAGTTGTGTAAAGTTCAGGGTTTTGGTGAATGAGCCAAGGAGAATTAGCTGCAGGCAACACCTGATCCTGGCTTGGCTTCCAAATCCAGCATGCAGCCTCAAGTCATGAGATAGATCCGTGTTGGATTGGAGCAAAGTTCAACTGGATCAACATAATGGTGACTTCTAAAGAACAGGGAGACTGAGGTGTCCCAGCCGTGGAGGGCAGGGGCTCACACATCATCCTGCCCTTCACATCTCTCTCCCTATTGTGACACCAACGGCCTCATCCAGGACCATAAACAAGGTGGAGGTAGCACCAGAATGACAGGCGGATGGCTGGTTGTGTTTGATCCCTAGTTGACTAAAGACTGAGATGTAAATGTGGTTCTCCCTCGAAAAAGACCTAATGATTAAACATGTAATCACATCAGTGGAATCTTTGTATGAATTCAAAATCTGCCCTGAAAATCACACACCAACATATTGATTAAGCATCAACCATATTGCTGCCATCACACAAAAGCCAGCAGTGCACCCGTGGTGCCCCCTGGGAGCCTAAAAGGAACAAAGGACCATAGGATCAGGATTCTGGAGATGACAGGGGGGAACTGCTCACAAAGTGCCAAGGGGTCTCAGCAAGGGAGATCCTTAGAGATTCAGGGCCCAGGAATGGGCAGAAGAAGTGGGCTGTCATTGATGTGACATCAGGAATGGATAAGGAGTTTCAACCCAGTAGGACTGAGGCAAGGACAGTAGGGAAGGATGTTCATGGGGAGCAAAAGCCACAAGCAGAAAACTGGGCCGGGGGGGGGTTGCAGAGGGGCAGGCACACAGAATTCAACCTGGAGTTCACATAGGACAGTTGTATGAGTCACAATCACAAGAATCCATTGGAGCCCTAAAGCGAATGTCCACAAGGGTCAAACCAGGGAGATCAATAGTGTCAGGAGCTGTCTCTCAGCCAGAAACACCTGACTCCTTCCCCGGCTCTGCCATCCATAAGCTGTGTGCTGTTGGTCAAGTTACTTGACCTCACTTGTCCCATTATCTAGGGAGAAATGATATGCCCACCTATGGGGAGGGAATGGGGGAGAGAATGTGACCTCCAGCTGCCCCATGAGCTGGACCCTGGAAACTGGGGGGTCCTCACCCACCTGCTTGGTCCTTGGAATGTGAATTCACTTGGCCCTATTCCACCCCAGAAGCTGCCTCAAGGACAGTGCCTTGAGACAGTATGATGTCGTGTTGAGACCATCTGAACTGGTTCAGTGTGACTGAACCCACTTACTGCCTCTGTATATAGTTTCTGATTCTGGAAGGTAGGTGTGGAGATCTATCTATCTTTTTTTCCTTACCTTTTTTTGAAAAAAAAATTTAAATGTTTATTCATTTTTGAGAGACAGAGCCCAAGCAAGGGTGGGACAGAGAGAGAGGGAGATACATAGCCTGAAGGGAGCTCCAGGCTGTGAGCTGTCAGGTCAGGACATGACATGGGGCTCAAACTCATGAACCGTGAGATAATGACCTAAACTGCAATTGACTTGAGCCAAAGTCCAATGCTTCACCAACAGGGCCACCTAGGTCCCCCTCATTTTAAGTTTATTTATTTATTTTGAGAGAGAAGCAGTGGGGGCAGGTGAGAGAGAGAGCCAGCAAGGGAGGGGCAGACAGAGTTGGAGGGACAGAGTATCCAATGTGGGCTCTGGGCTGACAGCAGACAGCCCAAAGTGGGGCTCAAACTACAAACTGTGAGATCATGACCTGAGCCGATGTTACACGCTTAACCTACTGAGCCACCCAGGCGTCCTCATATGTCAGCTTCCTTGCTCATTAAACCTGCCACCTACCAACCTGGCATGGCCACCTTTTCTTCAGTCTCTCCCTGCCCGCTGCATACAGGGACTGCTTTCAGATTATACCTGGGAAGCCAGAGAGGAGATTGCCACCAATGGGAGGGTGTCCAACATCTCCATTTCCTCAGGAGAATCCTGGTTTATGCTGTTGTCCTGGCATTCCATCCCTTTTGGGACCTCATTCACACTCCAGAGTATCCCCATTCAGCCAACGAATTTCATCATCATCCTACGCACTGCCTTGTCATCATGATTAAAGGAGGTTTGCACCAGAGACTTGCATCCAGGGAGTGTTCACCATGGTTTGCCATTCATGCTTTCTTGAATTTTAAAAAACAGGAATCGCCTATTGGTACTAGGCCTTGAGAAGAAACCAACAGGAAGTAGAATATGTTTGATAGGAAACTCTTCTAAGAAGTCAGAACAGTATCAAGTAAGCACGGATCAAAACACAGTGCCCAGCATTCAAACACAGGATTTTTGCCTCCGCTCTGAACATGATCTTCTCTAGATCCTTCAGAGAATATGAAAGTGAAGCAAGTTTCTGGTGGTCTCTGATGGTCCTAAATGTCCAAAGGGTTAGCATAAGACCTTTCTTAATTTTATTAAATTAGGAAACTGGCAGCTGACAGGAGGCACAGGGCACCAGCTCTGTGCCCAAACCCCTTCTGAGGACATATGACAACCCCAGGATACTCCCCTTGTGCAGAGGGACACAGCTGTGAAGTGTCCACACCAGCCTTGGCCCCAGGCAAGGATGGAGCTGGAATGACCTAGGTAGTGGGAACCACCACCCTCGCACTGCATCCAGATGTCTCCAAGGCCAGCACCTTTCTGAAAGTACCTTCCCATCCAAGTTGTAGACTATGGTGTGATCTTAATGAAGAAGAGGTTCACTGTCAAAACATGCCTGAGGTTAATGTCCCAATAGCCCTGGAGAGGAGGGACAGAACCAGTTTTACAGAATGAATGTGCAAAAACATGTGAGTCATCTTGTTCCTAAATAATGTGAAGTGGATCTGGATAGGTAACTACAATTTTAAAAAAGCGTAAAGATCATCTAAATTTCAAAATAACTCCTTCCTTGGCTTTGGAGCCAATGTAGGAATCACTGGTGGAAAATGGCTCTCACAGACTGATATTATTTTGATTACGTAGGGCAGAACCTCAAGTCATATACTTAGTGTGAGTACATCTCTGATCTTATCATGAGCCTGAGTAAAGGCCAAATAGAATTCTATTCTGATGCATACTTTCTCTCTCTCCCTCTCTCCCATGACACAAGGTATTCAAGTAAAATAAGTACCTGTACAAATTCACCCGTATACCATGGTTTGTCATAATTGGTGATCAGTACGTGTCACACAAACACGGAAACTGAAGGCTAATTTCTAAACCTCCTTTGGGGACCTGAGTTAAAGCCCCTTTGGGGAAGAGGGAAAATATCAGGCTGTATACTTAAACACTGTGCTTTCCTCTATTTCTTCTTGTAACCACTAGCTTGCAACTACTAGCCTGACTCCTTTGTGGGCTGAGTTATTGTTATTTGACTCACCTAAGAACGATCATCATCTGCTGTGGAGAAAACATGAAGGGGAAAAAAATACACCTGTTTATTGTGGGCACCAAGTACATGAGGTGGGATTCTAGCTTAGCTGAGCTGGGTAAGAAGCCTCAGAAGAGACCAGCATCTCAGCAGGTAACAGGGCAAGTCCCTAACAACTGGGGCACTAGGAGGAGTCCCCTTTTTGTCCTAGCCAAAAAGTCTCCATTTCATCAGTAAATTCCTTCATTTGCCTTTGGACATTGGCCTTTGGAATGGAGAGTGGCAGCAATGGTCAACTGGGTGAGAAAGTACACACAGAAGAACATAAGCTTCTTCTCTATTTCTAGCCTGTCCCTAAGTAATATTGTTCTTGGCAACTTCTGTTCCACCTGAATGATGGGAAGAAATGAGTCCCAAATCATCCAAACAGCAAATACTGCATTTGCAAATAACTAACTCAGTTCTCTGGCTCACGCCTCAATTTCTTTTTCTTTCCTTCTTTCTTTCTTTCTTTCTTTCTTTCTTTCTTTCTTTCTTTCTTTCTTTCTCTCTCTCTCTCTCTTTCTTTCCTTCCTTCTGTCTGTCTGTCTTTCTTTCCCTCCCTCCCTCCCTCTTACCTTCTCTCCCTTCTTTCTTTCTTTCTTTCTTTCTTTCTTTCTTTCTTTCTTTCGTTGCTTCTTTCCTTGAGCCAAGTCTGTTCTCTTGTTCCTTCTACCCTCATATCATGTCCTCTTAATTGATGTGGCTTTTCTATACCACGAGGCTGTACCGTCTCTCTCTTGACACCAAGAGGCACATCATCCTTGCTGTCATTATCTTATCCAGTACCAACTGCTCTAGAGCCTATGTACCTGCAGTGCCTTCTGCCCAGAACACCCTTCCCCAAATCTTCTCCTTGATAATCATTGTCCACTCAGCTAGGCTTTCAAGTCCTTCCTCCTATAGGTGGCCTGGCCCTCTGTACAGGACGCTGACCCTAGAGGCTATTTTATTTTTCCTATAGAAATAACTTTCAGGGGCCACTCATTCAGTTATGGGGCTTTTCTTTATTATTTTTTGGAAATAATTTTTTGGAACCTGACACAGGGCTCAAACTCGTGAATGGTGAGACTGTGACCTGAGCTGAAGACAAGCACTTTATTGACTGAGTCAAACAGGCTCCCATTTATGGGCTTTTTCTTGCCTCCCTTGTAAGAGGAAAGCTCCACAGGGCAAGGTCTTGGTCTAACAGCTGGATCTGTGGCATGCAGCACAGGCTCCATTTATGGAGGAAGCCCATTGGATACTGTTGAACATTGGATGCTTGGATGGACAGATAAATGGATGGATAGATGGATGGATTGTACCTACCATTTATTCATGATTACCTTGTTTGAAGTCCTGTGGTAAGCTCTTTACAGAGTGTCTGTCATGCCTGCAAAACCAGGTGTGGTATGATTGATGCTTATTTTAGAAATGAGATAAAGGAGGCTTGAAATAACCAGTAATTTAACTTGCCCAAAGGCACTTCATGATTAGGTACTGCATCCAAGATTGAAATCCACATTGTGGGGGAGTCTGGGACGCTCAGTTGGTCAAGTGTCTGACTTTGGCTCAGGTCATGGTCTCAGTTTGTGAGTTTGAGCCCCACATCGGGCTCGCTGTAATCAGCCCGAAGCCTGATTCGACTGCTATGTCCTCTCTCCCTCTGCCCTTTCCTCCCCATCTGCTCACATGCTCTCTCTGTCTCTCTCTCTCTGGGTTTCTCTCAAAAATAAATAGTGAAAACTTGAAATGACTGCTTGAGCCCAGTCCTGATCACCGTTCCCCTATTCAGCACTGCCTCTGCTGAGTGAGTGATCAGTTGCTCTGCTTCTTCACATCATCCTTTGAACGTGTGGGGAAGAGATCCTAAACAATTAAAGAAATATTCTTCATAGATGCAGAATAGAATGAATTAATGAAATCGAATTAATTCAATGAGATAGTCTTTGTACAAATAACCTTGAGAGAACGTTAGACATTGTTAGTATTTCCTAAATGTCCAGACAAGGCCTTACTAAAAGTGTCTATCGACAAGAAAAGTCTGCCCTCCAGAGGAGGTGTGGGGTATTGCACTGAGCCCAGCCGCACCCTGAGCCCGCAGGAACCCAGGATAGGAAGCTTTCTGTGTCTTGAAGGAGGAGGATGGGTTGAAGCAGACTAATAAACACCACCACAATAATAAAACAACGAGGAGGACAACACAGGAGCATTCTGTCATCGTTAGATTAGCTAGCAAGCATCTTTGCACAAATTTCATCTAAAGCCATGTTATCCTTGTTGCAGTTCCCAAATTGTCTTGGGTCCAATAAGCTGTCTCCTTGGTTTCTACAACAGAGCACAGGCTGTCTGGGTTGCAGTTGATTCTTGCTGTCGTTACCTGGCTCAATGCCAGGTTTACTGTGTGCCTCAGTCCCTCATTTGTGGGAGGGATAAGGTGGTGGCCAGGAGAATAAAAGGAGGAGTTCTAGGTGCTCAGCTCCCAAGTGAGTTCCCTCTTCCCTGCCACTTCGAACTGACTGACCAGGTACAGCTGCCCTCAACTATGAAGCTCCTGAGCGTCCTTGTGCTGGTTGCCCTCCCCCTTTACTGCTTTGCTGGTGCGTTAGGTCCAGCAAGGACAGGTCTTGGGCTGAAGGTCGTGTCAGGGCCCTCGGGAAGACCTCCTGTTCCCCAAAGTCCAGTTCAGAGCCTCGACCTCCTTCCTCCAGTGTCTTCATGGTCTGTGGTCACATAGTGTTTGGCATCTCTGGGCTGTGGAGGCAGTGCAGGGGTGGGGAGAGGGCACACATATTTTCAGGCTTAAGGGAAACCCTAGGTCATGATTTTACTCTCCTAGAGCTGAGAACCCAAGACCATTCACCATCCTCTTTCTGAATGTATAAGTCTACTGGCTTGTAGGTTAGATGGCCGACATCCTAGGTGCTCCAAAAATAGGCTTCATAGATACCTAATTGAGGCCACTTTTACATGTTTCCTTTCAGGTTCTGGATGCCTACTGCTAGAGCAAGTGGTTAGCAAAACAATCGATCCTCAAGTGAGCATTTCTGAATGCCAGAATTTTCTTGAGGATTTCGCTCAGACTCCTGAGAAACAACAGGCCTTAGCAGATCTGAAGCAACGTTTTCTCAACCAGTCAGATGAAACTCTGAAGATTTTTGGAGATATGATGGTAATTACAGTTTCTTCTGATGTGCTTTCAAACCATGAGGCAGCGACAAGTAGGCTCTATGTGTGTTCCTAATGACGCCAAAGCAAGGGTTAAACACGCTTTATTTTATTTCAGTGAATGTTCTTGTGGATGCATGTGAATCCTTTGACATCAGGAAAGACAGCCAAGGTCCCAGTGCTGATTTCCCTCTTCATTTCTTGGAATCTTTAGTGAGTGATAATTGAAAAAGTCAAATGAAGGACAATATTCATATAAAGATGTAATTATCCTTCAGTTTTCTAGTACACAAACGCACATACACACATACTTTTATATTTTTTCTTTTTTTAAGCTTATTTCTTTATTTTGAGGGAGAGGGAGGGAGACAGAGGGCATGGAGGAGGAGCATGTAGGAGGGGAGAGAGAGAATCTTAAGTAGGCTCCACACTCTCAGTGCAGAGTCTGACTCGGGTCTCAATTTCATGAACTGTGATATCATGACCAGCCAACTGAGCCACCCAGGTCACCATTGTTTTCTGTTTTTAGAAATGTTTTTATTGCTGCTTATTAAGTAAACTCTCCACCGAATGTGGACTCAAACTCACTACACTGAGATCAAGAGCCACAGGCTCTCCCCACTGAGCCAGCCAGGCACCCACACACACATTTTCTAGTGAGGTAAAACACATCTGATTCTCAAGAAGTCCCTTACTGGTAGAAGTGACTGGCAGCAATGATCCCCATCTTCATAGAAACAAATAATACAATGTTCATTAAAATTTTTAATAGAGTCCAGAAGATTCCACATGAAGAAGATTCTGTACCTGTTTCTAAAAGCATTGATAATGCACTTTTAAGCAAGAAATGTGTCCGTATAAATGATAGGATTCCTTGACTATTAATTAATGACTCCATGGATGACAAGTACAGACCACGGGTATGAATCTGCCTTGGGGATGAAATTGTTTTAAACTAAAATTAGTATTTCGTCTCTTCTCCGTAATATATTCCCTATCCTGAGACTCCATTGAAAAGAGTGCAGGGGAGACAATTTAAAAATATTGCAAAGCAAAAGATAAAAGTATTCATAAGTCAGAAGAGCCAACAGGGATGAACTGTGAGCACCTTATGATAAAGAAAATAAGCCAGCAAAAAAAGAAAAATATGGGGCACCTGGGTGGCTCAGTTGGTTAAGCATCCGACTTAGGCTCAGCTCATGATTTCACGATTAATGGGTCTGAACCCCACATCGGGTTCTGTGCTGACAGCTCAAAGCCTGGAGCCTGTGTTGGGTTTCTGTCTCCCACCCTCTCTGACCCTTCTCTGTCTCTATCTGTCTCAAAAAAAAGAAAGAAAAGAAAAGAAAAAGAAACTTTTTTGCATGAGTTCATTTATATCAGTTTTCCGGTGTAGCCAGTCTCCTAAAAAAGGAAGGGAGAATCGTGGTTTTGAGGGGTTACATGTTATGGAAAATGGGGGCTTCTCAGTGGGTATAGAGTTCGACAATAGCAAGATGAGAACGTTCTGGCCATTGGTTGCACCACAACACACATATACTTAATGCTGCAGAACTGTATACTTACAATGATGTCACTGGTCAATTTATCTTATGTGTATTTACCATAACTAAACATTTTAAAGAAGAGGAAAACCCTGAAACCAAGGATAATGAAAGGTTTTCTTTTTCTGTTTTTATTTTTTTGGAAGTTTACTCATTTTTGAAAGAGAGAGAGAGTATGTGAGCCAGGGAGAGGCAGAGAGAGAGGGAGACCCAGAATCCGAAGCAGACTCCAGGCTCTGAGCTAGCAAAACAGAGCCCCCCAGGCTTTAATCTACAAAATGAACCACGAGGTCAATGACCTAAGTGGACGCTTAACCGACAGAGCCACACAGGTGCCCCTGGAATGTTTTCTTTAAAAATGTAGGTTAGATTGATTGCTGGGAGTGCACATCTCCAATGTTTGTAGGACACAGAGGTAAAGGTCTCGGTGTCAGACCCTGTTCAGTATTTGTAACACGTAACGTCACACCAGAACGCCAACAAAACTTCCCATTTCCTTGTATTTGGGCTGAGACTTAACAATTTTTTGTTGAAATAAATACACGCTGGCAAATCTAGGGATCCCTGAAGGAGGTAGAGATCTGGAAACACCAGCACCTGTTTGGCATCAGTAAAGTCTCCTCATCATTACCATGAGAGACAAGATCATTCTGATCTTAACTCCAGCACCAATGTCCTGGGGTACCAGATGTGTGTGGACAAACCCTAGAAACCAAGAAGAAATGTGCGTTTTTCAAGACTTGTACTGGAACAGAGAGATGGACATCAGAGTGACGTCTCTGTTTTTGTTTTCCAGCAAATAATGTATTCCAGTAAGTACTGTGCAGCTTATTAACTCTCCACAAGGCCCCAAGAACTACAGAGAATGCTCAGCGACCGACAGCCAGTGAACAGAAACCATGACTTTCCTTTCTTCTTTGTCTTTTGCTCTATAAACTGCAAGACAATTGTTGAAACTCAAATGCATTTTCATTTCAATAAAGCGTCTGCAAGTGGAAAGTTCTTTTTATGTGATGTGTCAAATGGAGGCTTTGAGAGCCTCAAATGCATGTGTTCACGGGCACCCACACTCATATGTAATTGTTCCTTGGAGAGCATGTGGGTGAAGGACTGAGGAACCTGCAAAGCACTCTATTCCTTCCTACGTGTGGCCTAACATGGGTCCTCTCTCTGAAAATGTGCTTTTCCACTCTCATGGCCCCCATTTTCCCAGGGACTATCTCTGAAGTCCTCAAGTCTTGGGCTCTGCTGGTTGAGCCCCGTGAAGTTCCCCTAATCCATGGCTGTGGCTAGGCTTCTCTTTTGGCCCTCTGCCCTTGACCTCCATGAGCGGGACCAGGAGTAGAGCCAGGTAGACAAGTGACTTATCCAAAGCAGGGGTGAATCCTGGCTTGATTTTATGTATTTTTATTTTTTTAATATTTATTTATTTTTGAGAGCAAGACAGAGGGAGACAGAATATGAGCAGGAGAGGGGCAGGGAGAGAGGGAGACACAGACTCTGAAGCAGGCCCCAGGTCCCCAGCAGTCAGCACAGAGCCAGACAAGGAGCTGGAACCCGGGAGCTGTGAGATCATGACCTGAGCAAAGTCAGATGCTTAACGCACTGAGCCTCCCCAATGCACCTTCATCCTGGTTTGATTTTCAATTTTAATGGCAGCATTAATTTTTTTTATTTAAAATTTTTTTTAATGTTTTATTTATTTCTAGGAGAGAGAGAGGCAGCGTGAGCAGGGGAGGGCCAGAGAGAGAGGGAGTCACAGACTGAAACAGGCTCCAGGCTCTGAGCTGGCAGTCAGCACAGAGCCCGACGCGGGGCTCGAACCCACGAACCGCGAGATCATGACCTAAGCGAAAGTCGGACGCTTAACCGAGTAAGCCACCCAGGCGCCCCTGATTTTTGAAATATTTCATGAAAAGACTATTTACCCTAATGACTGAGATGAGGGTGCCACCCTGCAATTGTGTGGGTCTCCCTAGTCTGTCCCTACAAGTGGCAATGAGGCCCGGTCTCTTCACACTGATGAGCTTCAAATCCATGTAGGTGGAAGGGAAATGTGTCTGTTCTGTGGGAATAAGGCAAAGCCAGCGGTTTTTATACTGAGCCATAGCTCTCCTTACTTTTACCTGTCCCCATATCCCTGTCGCCAGAATTGAGTTACTGCCATCTGCTTCTGCTCACATCTCACAGGGTGTCTCTTCCATCATGGGCTACCCTATCATCCCGGAAGACCCCTGCCCCATCCTCACGACTGTTTCTCGGCTTTGACCAACATTGACTTCAACCAGGAATAACACATACAGAGAATTAGGCACACAAGACTTTTAGGATTCCACAAAAATGTTATAGTTTCTTTTATTTACTGTTTTTTAATGTTTACTCACTTTTTAAATTTTTAAAAATGTTTTTCTTTTTATTTATTTCTGAGAAAGAGAGAGACAGTGTTAGCAGGGGAGGATCAGAGAGGGAGAGAGAGGTACAGAATCTGAAACAGGCTCCAGGCTCTGAGCTAGTGTCAGCACAGAGCCTGACGCGGGACTCAAACCCACGAACTGTGAGATCATGACCTGAGCCGAGGTCGCACACTTAACTAACTGAGCCACCATGGCACCCCATTGTTCAGTCACTTTTGAGAGAGAAACAGAGCGTTAGCAGGGGTGGAGCCGAGAGAGAGAGACACACAGAAGTTGAAACAGGCTCCAAGCTCTGAGCTGTCAGCACAGAGCCTGACGCAGGGCTCGAACCCATGATCCGCAAGATCATGACTTTAGCCTAAATCAGACGCTAACTAACTGAGTCACCCAGACACCCCATACAATTTCTTTTTTTAATGTTTATTTACTGAATTGGAAAGAGAACGAGCATGAGCAGGGGAAGGGCAGAGAAAGGGAGAGAGAGAGAATCCTAAGCAAGTTCTGAGCTGTAAACACAGAGCCTGATGTCAGGCTTGAACCCACGAACCCTGAGATCATGACCTGAGCCAAAATCAAGAGTCTGACACTTAACCCACTAAGCCACCCAGGCATTGCCCGCCACCCTCTAAAATGTTAGAATTTCTTCTGGACTATTAACCAAAAGTGCCTGTCATCATAATGAATATATACCAATGAACCCGAGTGGAGCACACTCCTCTTTATACCAATGCAGTTGTCAGCTCAGGTATTTCACATGGTTTTTATGGAAACTGGCCAAAAGTACCTAAGACTTGACAAATGTCATAATGAAAACCTGCAATTTTCCTTCTCCTACACTCCTCACGGTCAGTGACTCCGTTAGGCACAGGCATCAGGACCCTTGCCCAGAATCCACATCTTTAAAAATCTCCCCATTACACACACACACACACACACACACACACACACACACACACACACACATTTATTAAGAGCTCAAGGTCCATACTCAGGTCTCAGTGCTTTAGGTGTGTCTTCAGTGGGGAGGGAAGGTCACTTCTCTCTCTGCCTCTCAAAAATGGGGACCTCAGCCCACCCTCTCTCTCTCTCTCTCTCTTTTGGACCATAAGACTAGAAGAGAAGGAAGACATTCGGCTCTAGGAATTGGAGACGGACACATAGATATGCAGAAACTTGCTCCGCCGAGAAGGGCCCTGGTCCTTTTCATGAACATGTCTACTTATGGAACAGAGCAAATTTCATGCAAGAATTGATAATGAAGTAGATTGAAGAACTGGGACAGCAAAAAGGGAAGAGGAAGGATGCCCGATGATTGATCGTTTGAAAAGACAGTACTAAATCTGGAAATAGAAGAGGAAAAAGAAAAAAGCAGATTGTATAGTAAAGGAAATTGAGTAGTGCCTCAACGAATGTGCTTATGGGTAAAGGTATATGGATGTTCTCCTCATGTATTACACCATTACACCATTTCTGTAACTCTGCAGGTATTTCCAAGGACAAAGTTAAAAACTGTATTCCTGAGGCAAAAATGCATTGTGATGAACACAGCTTCTTCATTCTTTCCCTGATGCTGAACGATGTTGGGCATCTTTACATGTGTCTGTTGGCCATCTGGATGTCTTCTGCCCATTGTTAAAGTTGATTATTTGTGGGTGCCTGGGTGGTTCAGTCATTAAGCATCTGACTTTGGCTTCAGTCATGATCTCACTATTTGTGAGTTTGAGTCCTGTTTTGGGTTAGCACAAGCCACACTATGAGTGTGCCACGCTTCTCTCACTCTCTCTCTCCTCCTTTCCTTTCTCTCTCTTCTCTGTCTTTCTCTCCTTCTCTCTCCCTGTCTTTATCTCATCTCATCCTAGGATTCTCTTTCTCTCTGCCCCTCCATCATTTGCACCTTCTCTGTCTTTCATTCAAATAAATAAATAAATAAATAAATAGGATTATTTCTTTTTAATGGTGCCAAAGAGAATATTCTCCACAATGTGTTTTCCTCCTTTTTTGTCTTTAATAGAACATTTTTTAGAGGACTCTTAGATTCACAGCAAAATTGAGCAGAAACTACAGAATTCCCATGTAACTCCTTCTCACCCATATGCACAGCTTCACCCACTGTCAACATCCCCACCATTTCTTACAACTGATGGGCCTCAATGGACACATCCTTATCACCCAAAGTCCATAGGTTACATCAGGGGTCATTCTTGGTGTTGCACACCCTATGCCTTTGGTGAAATGTATGTGATGTTCACTCCCCGCCCCGCCCCCCAATTCTAGTACAGAAGAATTTCACTGCCCTTAAATAATCTGAGCTCTGCCTATTCCTTCCTTCCTCATTCCAAACCCTCAGAACAATAGCTCCTCTCAGTGTCCCCATAGGTTTGACTTTTCCAGATGTCTGCCATTGAATGCAGAGGTCCAGTAAAGCCCCAAGTTCCCTAGCACCACCAAAGACACTCCATGTGTCTGGGCTCCCGAATGACTGGATGTGGTCAGGATGTGTCATGGATAAGCCACTGGGAGCACCCTACTCTAGATCAATGTAATGTGACACCTAAATCTAACTGACTCCATTTTAGAAAAAGCCTCCATCTTGAGAGTGAACTAGGCCCGAACCCAGTCCCAGGAAAAACCGCAGGAAGTAAGTAGGCAGCCTGCCCTTAGTTACTTCCCTAGCAGCAGCAACAGCCAATCAGTTTAAAAGAGGAGCCTATGTCCCAAGACGTTCCAGTTGTCAGTTTGCGGTCAGGCCAGATGGGCCGAACCAATTGGGTGCTGACAAGACAGCCTGTACCTATCAGGAGGCTGCCAAGCTGGAACGCCCCAAATTCCACTGTAGTCACAATAAAAAGCCCTGGATCATGAGTTCAGGGCTCCATACCATCACCGCTGTGTCGGAGTGTGTTGGAGTCCCTGCTCGAGCTTGAATGAAGACCCTCCTGTGCTTGTATCGAAATCGGCTCCTTGGTGGTCCTTGGGGTTCTCGCGGTCTGGGCATAACAGTAACACTTATTTAGAATGTCCAGCAAGGTGGAGCAAGTTCCTGATATTGTCTAGAAACACTAACTCATTCATGATGATCACTAAAAGCAGTTGACTTTTATTCTATTTGTCATTTGTTCAAAACTTTTAATGTTTATTTATTTTTGGAAGACAGAGACAGAGAGACAGAGCACAAGCAGGAGAGGGGCAGAGAGAGAGGAGACAGAATCCAAGCATGCTCCCGGCTCTGAGTCGAGAGCACAAAGCTGTAGTCAGACACTTAACCAAGTGAGCCACTCAGGCGCCCCCAATTACATGGCCATGTTGTAGTCCTCCACACATTGTGTCCCCATTCCTTGCCCACACGCTGTGGGAACACTTCCCCCCACACCACTCTCAGACCTCCAGCAAGTCATGGACCACCTTCCCTGCCCTGGCCAAGTACATTGCACTCAGATGTACTAATGTTAACCCTAATTCTTCATCCACTGAGATAACAAGAAATACGAAGATTAAAGATATGTACATATTTTGGAGGAAAAGGAAGAAGATCAGGGACTCAGAAATGACTTCTGCAACCACATGGAAGAGGTTGCCACTTGGCCCTATCTCTGAGCAGTGTATTTTCCAAAAGTACACAACCCAACAATTGAAAAATAGTTTCTAAAGAATTACGGTACTTTTAATTGTATTTCTAACACATAGGAATATGCAATGTGAAGCAATTCTTAAATCCTGTTTTAGTCTCTCTTCAGTGTCTCTCACCCCATTGGTCCTTAGTCAAATGTCCCTTACTCAGTGACAAGAGTAACATTTTTAGATTTTTCCAAGTCTCCATGTTGGGCTCAATAGAAGACAGTTGGTTTTATATATTGTTTCGGTCTTAAATGTTGCAACATCACATGTCACGTAGCCTCTGAAAAATTCCACTATACATTTATGAGAAATTAAGAGTAACCCAGGAAAATAAAACTTAATATTATTATTAAATGACTTTCCCCTCAAGTCCCTTTGAGTCCCAAGACTCAAGTCCCAGTGAGTCTTGGTTTGCCCTCAGCAGTTCATAAAATCACTACTGTGTAAATGTATGTGTACATATAATAAAATTTCTCCTCTGTGTACCAAAAAGACAAAAGCTGGAGAGGACTCTTAACTTGAAAGGTTAAACACATCTAGGGAATTCCAGAAAGAACTTCAAATTTTGTATTTAACATTATTATTATTACCTCAGTAAATGAAGAGAGAAAAACCTCGTAATTATATGAGTAAAGTTCTTTTGCTAAAATCTCGTGATCACTCTTAGTAAAAATTCTAAGAGAAAAAAAATATAGAAGGAAGCTTTTTATTTTTTTTTATTATTTTTTAATAGTTTATTGTCAAGTTGGTTACCATATAACACCCAGTGCTCATCCCCACAAGTACCCTCCTCCATGCCTACCACCCCCTTCCCCTCCACCCCACCCCCATCAGCCCTCAGTTTGTTCTCAGCATTCAAGAGTCTCTCATGGCTTGCCTCCCTCCCTCTCCCCCACTATTTTTCCCCTTCTTATCTCTTATGGTCCTCAATTAAGTTCCTCCTAATGCTCCTATTCATGCAAACATATGATATTTGTCCTTCTCTGCATGACTTATTTCACCCAGCATAACACCCTCAAGTTCCATCCATGTTGCTACACATGGCCAGATTTCATTCTTTCTCATTGCCATGTAGTATTCCATGGTATAGATAAACCACATCTTCTTGATCCATTCATCTGTTGATGGACACTTAGGCTCTTTCCATGTTTTGGCTATTGTTGAGAGTGCTGCTATGAACATTGGGGTACATGGGCCCCTAGGCATCAGCACTCCTGTATCCCTTGGGTAAATTCCTAGTAGTGCTATTGCTGGGTCCTAGGGGAGTTCTATTGTTAATTTTTTGAGGAACTTCCACACTGTTTTCCAGAGGGGCTGCACCAGTTTACATTCTCACCAACAGTGTAGGAGGGTGTCGGTTTCTCCACATCCTCGCCAACATCTAGAGTCCTCTGATTCCCTCATTGTAGCCACTCTGACCGACGTGAGGTGATATCTCAGTGTGGTTTTGATTTGTATTTCCCGGATGAGGAGGGATGCTGAGCATCCTTTCATGTGTCTGTTAGCTACCTGGATGTCCTCTTTGGAGAACTGTCTGTTCATATCTTCTGCCCATTTCTTCACTGGATTGTTTGTTTTTTGGGTGTGGGGTTTGGTGAGTTCCTTATAGATTTTGGATACTAGCCCTTTATCTGATATGTCATTTGCCACTATCTTTTCCCATTCCGTCAATTGCCTATTAGTTTTATGGATTGCTTCCTTTGCCGTGCAGAAGCTTTTAATCTTGATGAGGTCCCATTAGTACATTTTTGCTCTTGATTCCTTTGCCTTTGGGGATGTGTCAAGTAAGAAATTGCTGCGATTGAGGTCAAGGAGGTTGTTTCCTGCTTTCTTCTCTAGGGTTTTGATGGTTTCTTGTCTCACATTCAGCTCTTTCATCCATTTTAGTTTATTTTTGTGTATGGTGTGAGAAAATCTTCTAGTTTCATTCTTCTGCATATTGCTGTCCAGTTCTCCCAGCACCATCTGTTAAAGAGGCTGTCTTTTTTCCATTGGATACTCTTTCCTGCTTTGTCAAAGATTAGTTGGCTGTACATTTTTGGGTCCATATCTGAGTTGTCTCTTCTATTCCATTGTCTATGTGTCTGTTTTTGTGCCAATACCATACTGTCTTGATGATGACAGCTTTGTAGTAGAGGCTAAAGTCTGGGATGGTGTTGCCACCCGTTTTGGTTTTCTTCTTCAATATTACTTTGGGTATTCAAGGTCTTTCGTGGTTCCATACAAATTTTAGTATAGTTTTTTCTAGATTTGAGAAGAATGCTGGTGCAATTTTGATTGGGATTGCGTTGAATGTGTAGATTGCTTTGGGTAGTAATGACATTTTAACTATATTTATTAGTCTGAACCATGAGCATGGAATGTTTTTCCATTTCTTTGTGTCTTCAATTTACTTCATAAGTGTTCTACAGTTTTCATCATACAGACCTCCTATATCTTTGGTTAGGTTTATTCCTAGATATTTTATGGTGTTTGTGCAATTGTGAATGGGATCAGTCTCTTGATTTCTTTTTCTGTTGCTTCATTGTCAGTGTATAAAAATGCAACCGATTTATGTACATTGATTTTGTACCCTGCAACTTTGTTGAATTCATGGATCAGTTCTAGTAGGCTTCTGGTGGAGTCTGTTGGGTTTTCTATGTAGGGTATCATGTTGTCTGTGAAAAGTGAATGTTTGACTTATTTGCCAATTCTGATGCCTTTGATTTCCTTTTGGTGTCTGATGGCTGATGCTAGGTCTTCCAGCACTATGTTAAACATCAGTTGTGAGAGTGGACATCCCTGTCGTGTTCCTGATCTCAGGGGGAAAGCTCTCAGTTTTTCCCCGTTGAGGATGATGTTAGCTGAAGGCTTCTCATAGATGGCTTTGATGGTGTTTAAGTAAGTTCCTTCTAGCCCCACTTTCTTGACCGTATTTATTAAGAAGGAATGCTGTATTTTGTCAAATGCTTTTTTCTGCATCTATCGACAGGATCATATGGTTTTTATCTTTTCTTTCCTTGATGTGATGTATCACATTGATTGATTTGCGAATATTAAACCGGCCCTGTAACCTACGAATGAATCCCACTTCATCATGGTGGTTAATTCTTTTTATGTGCTGTTGAATTCGATTTGCAAGTATCTTGAAGATTTTTGCATCTGTATTCATCAAGGATATTGGCCTGTAGTTCTCTTTTTTTGCTAGGTCTCTGTCTGGCTTGGGAATCAAAGTGATGCTGGCTTCGTAAAATGAGTCTGGAAGTTTTCCTTCAACTTCTATTTTTTGGAATAGTTTGCGAAGAATGGATATTAATTCTGTCTTAAATGTCTGGTAGAATTCCCCAGGGAAGCCATCAGGTCCAGGGCTCTTCTTCGTTGGGATATTTTTGACTACTGATTCAATTCTTTTGCTAGTTATAGGTCTGTTCAGATTTCCTATCTCTTCCCGTGTAATTTGAGCAGTGAGTGTGTGTTTAGGAATTTGTCCATTTCTTCTAAGTTGTCCAATTTGTTGGCATATAATTTTTCATAGTATTCCCTGATAATTGCTTGTATTTCTGAGGGGTTGGTTCTAATAAGTCCACTTTCAGTCATGATTTTGTCTATTTGGGTGTTCTTTCTTTTCTTTTTGAGAAGCCAGGCTAGAGGTTTGTCAAGTTTGTTTATTTTTTCAAAAAACCAACTCTTGGTTTCATTGATCTGTTCAACTCTTTCTTTGGTTTCTATATTGTTTATTTCTGCTCTGATTTTTAGTATTTCTCTTCATCTACTGGGCTTGGGGTGCTCGTGTAGCTCTCCCTCAAGTTCCTTTAAGTGCGCTGTTAGATTTTCTACTTGCACTTTTTCTAATTTCTTGAAATCGGCCTGGAGTGCAATGTCCTTTCTTCTTAGGACTGCCTTTGCTGCATCCCATAGAGTTTGGATTGTTGTATTTTCATTTTCATTTGGTTCCATATATCTTTTAATTTCTTCTCTAATTTCCTGATTGGCCCATTCTTTCTTTAGAAGGGTGTTCTTTAACCTCCATGTTGTGGAGGTTTTCCAGACTTTTTCCTGTGATAGATTTCAAGTTTGATAGCATTGTGATCTGGAAGTGTGCATGGCATGACCTCAATTCTTTTATATTCATCGAGGGCTGCTTTATGTCCCAGTATGTGATCTATCTTGGAGAATGTGTCATGCACACTTGAGAAGAAAGTGAATTCCATGGCCTCAGGATGTAGAGTTCTCAATACATCTGTCAAATCCATCTGGACCAATGTGTCTTTCAAGTCCATTGTTTCTTTAGTGATTTTCTGTCTAGTTTATGAATCCATTGCTGTAAGTGGGGTATTAAAGTCCCCTGCTATTAGCACATTCTTATCCATAAGATTGTTTCTGTTGGTGATTAATTGTTTTATACATTTAGGTGCTTCCATATTCTGTGTGTAGACATTTATAATTGTTAGTTCTTCCTGATGGATAGACCCTGTAATTTTTATATAATGCCCTACTTCATTCCTTGTTACTGTCTTTACTTTAAAGTCCAGTTTGTCTGATACAAGTATAGCTACTCCAGCTTTCTTTTGACTTCCAGTAGCATGATAGATATTTCTCCATCCCCTTACTTTCAATCTGAAGGTGTCCTCCAGTCCAGAATGAGTTTATTGTAGACAGCAAATAGATGGATTTTGTTTTTTATCCATTCTGCTACCCTATGTCTTTGATTGGGGGATTTAGTCCATTTACATTCAGTGCTATTGTTGAAAAATATGGGTTTAGAGTCATCGTGTTCTTTGTGGGATTCATGCTTGTGGTGGTGTCTCTAGTATGTTGCGTTCCTTACAATACTTTCCTCAGAGCGTCCCCCTCATGGTTTCTTGTAGGGCTGGCTTAGTGGTGACAAATTCTTTCAATTTTTGTTTATTTGGAAAGACTTTTATCTCTCCTTCTATTCTGAATGACAGGCTTGCTGGATAGAAGATTCTTGGCTGCATATTTTTTCAGTTCATCACATTGAAGATCTCCTGCCATTCCTTTCTGGCCTGCCAAGTTTCAGTAGATAGGTCTGTCACCACTCTGATAGGTTTCCCTTTGTATGTTAGGGCCCTTGTATCCCTAGATGCTTTCAGATTTCTCTCTTTGTCCTTATATTTTGCCAGTTTCACTATGATATGTCGTGGAGAAGATCAATTCAAGTTACATCTAAGGGGAGTTCTCTGTGCTTCTTGGATTTCAACGTCTGTTTCCTTCCCCAGGTTGGGGAAGTTCTCTGCTATAATTTGTTCAAGGACTCCATCAGCGCCTTTCCCTCTCTCTTCCTCTTCTAGAATTCCTATGATACGAATAATTATACCATTTTGATTGTATCGCTGAGCTCTTGAACTCTCCTTTAGTGTTCCTGGATCAGTTTACCTCTCCTTTTCTCTGCTTCCTTTTTTTCTATAATTGTCTTCTAACTCACTTATTCTCCTTTCTGCCTCTTCAATCCATGCATTGGACGCCTCCATTTTATTATGCATCTTATTTATAGCATTTTTTAATTCATTGCAACTATCTTTAAGCTCCATAGTCTTTGTAGCAATAATTTCTCTTATGTCTTCCATGCCTTTTTCAAGCCCAGAGATTAATTTTATGACTATTGTTCTAAATTCTTGTTCAGTTATGTTGCTTATATATGTTTTGAGCAGTTCTTTAGCTGTCATTTCTTCCTGGAATTTCTTTGGAGGAGAGTTCTTCTGTTTCATCATTTTGGTTAGCTTTCTTTTTTTTTTTTTTAATGTTTTATTTATTTCTAGGAGAGAGAGAGACAGCGTGAGCAGGGGAGGGTCAGAGAGAGAGGGAGTCACAGATTGAAACAGGATCCAGGCTCTGAGCTAGCAGTCAGCTCAGAGCCCGAAGCGGGGCTTGAACCCACGAACCGCGAGATCATGACCTAAGCGAAAGTCGGACGCTTAACTGACTAAGCCACCCAGGCGCCCCGGTTTTGGTTAGCTTTCTATCTGTTGTTAGTTTTAAAAGCTTGTTAAGCACTCTGCACCTGCAAGTGCTGCTGTACCAAAGAAGGCTCTTTGACTGTCCAGGGTCTATCCGTTCAGGAAGTGTTCTTTGAATGGCGTCTGTTGGTCTCTCTTGTTGAGACCTTGGTTATTTTATTTCCCTACTCATAGTGGTATTTGGGACTCTCCATTATGTGTACTTTGTCTTGTTTCTTGAGGTATCCCAGGAAAAGAAAATAGAAAGACAAACACACAGGGAACAAAGGCACACAAACCCACAGACAAATCCAACAAACACACAAACTGAGGGAAAAAGAAAAAGAAAAAGAAAAAAAAGGAACTGACACACACAGCAAATAAATAAATAAATAAATAAATAAATAAATAAAAAGAGGAAGGAGGGAAGACAAATAATAAAAAGAAAAGTACATAAAAGAGAAAAAAGAAAAAAAGAAAAGAAAAAAAACCAATAGACAAAGGACAGTATAAAACATAGAACCAGAATTCCCAGCTACAAATAAAGAGCCAGGTGTATGCAGTACTGATGGAAGAGCATATACAAAGAGAGAAATGACAGGGTGGGGAGGAAGCAAAATTGGAAATGAAATGAGTAGGCAGAGAGACTAAGAGGCTTAATTCAGAGAGAGAAAGAAGGGAATATGGTTAGAGGCAAGGCAAAAGAAATGACGATAATACAACTCACAGAAACTATACAGTCTGATTACTCCAGAGAGAGAGAGAAAGGTAGCGGTGGAGGTGTAGAATATACATCTAGATGGATTAAATGTGACTGTTTAAGCATGTCAGTGACCAGAATTAATCAGGGCAGTGCATCCATGTTGGTCTTGCCCTGGCTCCAGTTGAAAAAAAAAAAAAAAGGCAGCTCTCTAGGGGAGATGGTCGTTGTTTGCTGTAGGCAGGTTTTAGCTTCCAGTGCATCCAATGGGAATCCTGTCTTGGTAGTTGTGGGGAGAAAAGTAGCGGTGCCCCGTCCCTTCTTGAACCAAGCATTGCAACTCTCTCTTTTTGGGTCTGATCTCCCTGTGCCGGGGGTGGGCGTAGCCAAGGTGGACCCTGCTCTATAACCCAAGCTAGGCCTCATTTCCAGATTTTAGTCTCCACGCCCCAGTGACAATGCCTGAATCCCTCAGAGCAGGTTTCAAGCCTATCGCCTCCCCACTGGGGATCGAGCTGAGCCAGAAGCACAAAGCCTTGGCTTCAGATGCTGCCTTGTCCCCTCCAGTATGAGCTGGTGAGCAAGGAGCAATTTCTCACTTGGTCGCCTGGGATGAGTGCGTCCCGCCTCGGGTCAGCTGGACAGCAGGAATCCAGATCCCTCTGTGTCCCGAGCCGAGGTTTTCTCTTCTCCAGTGACAAGGACAGTGTCTTGAGCAGTTTCGGCCACTCTTTCTTTTTTTCCCCTAGACTCACCGCGGTAACCCGCAAAGGGGGATCCCCCCTCCCTCTGTGTTCTGGTCACGGCCCTATTTTGTCTTCCCCAGTTCACACTCACTCTATAAGGTTTTCTCAGCGCACTCCTACTCCTCTTCCTCCCAAACTTCTGGATTCTGTAAGGGTTCCTATGGCTTCAGGCCTTCTCCGTTTGAGAGATGGGAGCAAGTGAAATGTACGGAGCTCCCTACTTCTCTGTCTTGTCTCTCTCCTGTAATAAACTTTAGATCTGGATCCCGTTGGAGCTTAAGCTAGATAAAATTATTTGAACATTCATATGGAAGAAAACGTATCTGACAATGGCCAAGAAGATTAGAATGAACACTGGTGTATAAGATGCAGAAACTTACTGAAAAAAAATTATTTTGATCCACATTAGTGCTGGCACAGAAAGAGACAGCCATATGTGGAACATAATAGAGAGCACAAAAAGGGATCCACATAGGGGTGCCTGAGGGGCTCAGTCAGTTAAGTGTTCAACCTCAGCTCAAGTCAGATCATAATCTCATGGTTCATGAGTTCGAGCCCCACATTGGGCTCTGTGCTGACAGTTCAGAGCCTGGAGCCTGCTTCAGATTCTGTGTCTCCTCTCCCGCTGCCCCTCCCCTACTCACTCTCTGTCTCTCAAAAAATAAATAAGGCTTTAAAAAATGTTTTAAATAGATCCATGGATTCCCAACATCTATTACATGAAAAAGCTCTCTTTTTCCAAGGATTTGAATCTCACCATTATCTCTGATCTGGAGAACTGCAGGACATTTTTTACAACACTTTGGCTCTCTAGTTTTAAGCTGTTTCAGTGAGTGCAGTTTCATTAGTGGCTTTTTATTCTAGATAAGGCTGCTTCTACCTCATTCATTCATTCTTTTGGCAACATGTCACGGCAGTTTCTTTTTTTTTTTTTCTTCTTTTTATACTTTATTCTCAAGTTGGTTTCCATATAACCCCCAGTGCTCATCCCAACAAGTGCCCTCCTCCATGCCCATCACCCCCCTTCCCCTCTCCCACACCTCCCCCCAAGAGCCCTCAGTGTGTTCTCAGCATTCAAGAGTCTCTCATGGTTTGCCTCCCTCCCTCTCGCCAACTATTTTTTCCCCTTCTTCTCCCACTTCATCCTCTGTTAACTTCCTCCTAATCCACCTATATGTGCAAACATATGGCATTTTCCACTTCTTTATCTTTCTTGTTGAACTTGGTGTCACATTGCCAAGTACAAAACAAATTTAGACAGAATGTCAACACACTGAATTTATACTTTGATCAATGTCCCAAAAATTGAACCCATGTATATAGGGACCTGATTATATAACATAAACAACTGTATTCATCAGGAAACAAAAAAACAAAAAACAAACAAAAAAAACTATCTTTAGGGGGCACCCGGATGGCTCAGTTGGAGCGTCTGATTTCAACACAGGTCATGCTCTCGAAGTCAGTGAATTCGTGTGCCACATTAGGCTCTGTGCTAACAGCTCAGTGTCTGGGAGCCTGCTTTGGATTCTGTGCCTGCCCCTCTCTCTGTCCCTCATGTACTCATGTTCAGTCTCTCAAAAATGAATAAATGTTAAAAAAAAAAAAAAGTTTTAGGGGCGCCTGGGTGGCTTAGTCGGTTAAGCGTCCGACTTTCGCTTGGGTCATGATCTCGCGGTTCATGGGTTCAAGCCCCGCGTCGGGCTCTGTGCTGACTGCCAGCTCAGAGCCTGGAGCCTGTTTCAGAGTCTGTCACTCCCTCTCTCTCTGACCCTCCCCTGCTCACGCTGTCTCTCTCTCTCTCTCCTAGAAATAAATAAAACATTAAAAAAAAAGTTTTAATCTATCTTTAGGACAGACGTTTCTTTTTTTTTTTTTTTTGGTATACATCAATATCTCTTTTAATGTATTGTAGTTTCTTTTCTTACAAATAAAAGCTTTACCACAAATTGACTGTCACCTTTCTTCTAGATGAGAGAGGATTTCTGTACTTGATATTTTCTAAGGCTCTTTTTTTTCTTGCTGTGTCAACTTTTATTTTATTTATTTATTTGTTTATTTTTTATTTTATTTTTATTTTTTTACAAATAGTTTATTGTCAAATTAGTTTCCACATAAAACCCAGTGCTCATCCCCAAAGTGTCCTCCTCCATGCCCATCCCCCCTCCCCCCCACATCCATCAGTCCTCAGTTTGTTCTCAGCATTCAAGAGTCTCTCATGGTTTGCCTCTCTCCCTTTCCCCCACTATTTCCCCGCTTCTTCTCCCCCTCGTTCCTCAGTTAAGTTCCTCCTAATCCTCCTATACGTGCAAACATATGATATTTGTAGGACAGACATTTCTAATGTCTTTCATCTGAAAGAAAGAAAATGTGACTTCTGTCTCTTATGATAAAGAAAATGTAAACTGGCTCCAATATTAAAATATAAGACATTAGGAGCATTAGTAAGAGTGGAAGCCAGATTGCAACTTCTGGGTAAGGAGTGATTGAAAGATGAAAAGTGAACACTCTCCAGGATCTTGTCATTATTGTTCCATATGTTGGTCAAGAAAACCGTTGTGTTGTCTCCTGGAATACTTTTCCCTGGAATAACTAAAGACAATATGTGTTTATATAAGAACCAACAGAATTGTCTGGCAAGCTCCTGAGGAGATGTTCCAGCAGGAATGCTCTTCTGTCCAGACAACTCTCACTCACCTCCTTCCAATCTGGGCTGAAAGGTTATCTCCTCAGTGAGTCCTTTCCTGTCCACCCAAATTAAATTAATGATTCCTAACCTCGACTTTTATTTTTCTTCATGGCACTTCCTGCTTCCTAACACACCATCTATTATACCTCCTTGGTTTATTGGTTGGTTTATTGTTTCTCTCCCTTCAATAAAATATATGCTTCATGATGGCACAGATTTTTGCCTATTTTCTTTACTGATGTATCCTGAGTGCCAAGAACAGTGCTTGACATGAAAATGAACGGAAGGAAAAAATTTCCTCTACCCTTCAAGGTCTTTTAGCTGAGCTAATAATTAAACTTACATAAGACGGATTAATAGGAGGGGAAAACCCATAGAATTTTATTACATATGCATCATTCAGGAAGACCAATAATAAAATTGAGACCTAAAGACATGGCCAAGGCAGGAAGTTTCTTTCTAAATAGAATTTATTGTCAAGTTAGCTAACATACAGTGTATACAGTGTGCTCTTGGTTTCAGGAGTCGATTCCCATGATTCCTTGCTTACATACGACACCCAGTACTGATCCCAACAGGTGTCCTATTCAATGCCCATCAACAGTTTCCTTTCTTACCTGCTCCCCCCATAAACCTTCAGCTTCTTCTCTATACTTACGAGTCTCTTATGGTTGGAAACTATTCTCCCTCCTTCTTCCCCCATGTTCTTCTGTTAAGTATCTCAAATCCACATATGAGTGAAAACATATCTGTCTTTCTCTGACTTGTTTTACTTAACATATTACCCACCAGATACATCCAGTTGTTGCACATGTCAAGATTTCATTCTTTCTCATTGCCATGTATTATTCTATTGAATATATATAAACCACTACTTTATCCATTCATCAGTTGATGGACAATTAGGCTCTTTCCATAATTTGGCTATGTTAATAGTGCTGCTATAATCATTGGGGTACATGTGCTCCTATGAATCAGCACTCTTGTATCCTTTGGATAAATTCCTAGTAGTGCTATTGTAGGGTCATAGTGTAATTCTACTTTGAATTTTTTGAGGAACCTCCACTCTGTTTTCCAGAGTGGCTGTACAAGTTTGCGTTCCCACCAACAGTGCAAGAGGGCTCTCTTTTCTCCACATCCTCGCCAGCATCTGTTATTTCCTGAGTTGTTAATTGTACCCACTCTGACCAGTGCGAGGTGGTATCTCAGAGTGGTTTTCATTTGTATTTCCCTGATGATCAGTGACGTTGAGCATCTTGTCATGTGTCTGTGGGACATCTGGACGGCCTCTTGGAAACGTGTCTATTCATGTCTTCTGCCCATGTCGTCATTGAATTATTTGTTGTTCAGGTGTTGACTTTGTAAGATTTTAGTAAGTTCTGTATAGATTTTGGATCCTAACTCTTTATCAGAAATGTCATAGGCAAATACCTTTTCCCCTTCCGTCGACTGCCTTCTAGTTTTGTTGATTGTCTCTCTTGCTGTGCAGAAGGCTTTTATCTTGATGATGTCCCATGAGTTCCATTTTGCTTTTATTTCCCTTGCCTAGGCAGGAAGTTTTATACTTGTTAGACAGAGAGACAATAAAACTGTGAGGTATTGATAGGACAAAGAAAACTTAACTTTGAGAACTACAATTACTAGGTAATTGTAAACAGAATTTGGGCTGCAGTAATACATCACTAACAAGTAACAAGGATTGTTTAGACAGCCTTCTTGGCTCTAAACTTTCTATCTTTTTTTTTTGTTAATATTTTTATTTATTTCTAGGAGAGAGAGACAGTGTGAGCAGGGGAGGGTCAGAGAGAGAGGGAGACACAGGCTCTGAAATAGGCTCCAGGCTCTGAGCTGGCAGTCAGCACAGAGCCCGACGTGGTGCTCGAACCCACGAACCGCGAGATCATGACCTAAGAGAAAGTCAGACGCTTAACCGACTAAGCCACCCAGGCGCCCCTTGGCTCTAAACTTTCTATCTCTGGTGATATGGATGTCTCTTTTTTCCCAGGATATGGAAAACACCTTACATGAGGAGATTTATTTCCTGCTTCCAGGGCAACAGAGGGTGGCTTGAGTGTCCTTCTTGTACTGATTGCCTCACAATTAACTCTTATTTACGATAATCAATATGCGTAAGTGGTACAGTTGGGGGCACCTGCCCTAAGACCCTACAAAATGTATGTTCAATAAGAAATTGATGAGCATGATTGTAAATATTGCTCAGTGGGTAGACCCACTATCAATGAGAGAAAAGTTGTCCCGGGCAAGTCCAGATTTCAGATTATAAGAAAATGGCAATGTAATTGAGGAAGAGATGATTCCAGATTACAATACAAAACCAAAGAACTATCAGCAAAGATACCGGAGTCCTATGGTATGACTTGTATTGCATCATGTATTTACCCTCTGGGGCACTAGAGATTATTGTGAAATGTGGGTTGGGGGAGCGAAACCAGAAACACAGGGGAGCGGAAGCCTGTCTCTTCCTCTTCTGGGATTCCTATGAGATGGATATTGTTGCGTTTGACCGTATTGCTGAGCTCACGAACTCTTCTTTCATGTTCCTGGATCAGTTTATCTCTTTTTTTTTTTTTTGTCAGCTTCTTGTTTTTCTATAATGGTGTCTTCTAAATCACTTATTCTCCTTTCTGCCTCTTCAATCTGTGCATTGGAGGCCTCTAATTTATTATGTATCTCATGTATCGCATTTTTTAATTCATCATGCCTATTTTTATTTTCCATTTTGTCTGTAGCCATAGTTTCTTTGATGTCTCCTATGCTTTTTTAAGCCCAGCTATTAATTTTATGATTATTATTCTAAAATCTTGTTCAGTTATGCTGCTTATATCTGTTTTGAGCAGTTCATTAGCTGTCAATTCTTCTTGGAGTTTCTTTGGAGGAGAATTCTTTCGTTTCATCATTTTAGTTAGCTTTCTGGCTCTTGTTAGTTTTAAAGACTTGTTATGCTCTCTGCACCTGTGAGTGCTGCTGTATCCAAGAAGACTCTTTGACTGTCCAGGGCCTATCCTTTCAGAGAGCATTTTTTGAATGGTATCTCTTAGTCTCTCTTGTTGAGACCTTGGTTATTTTATTTTCCTACTTGTAGTGATATTTGGGACTCTCCACCTTATGTACTCTGGCTTGTTTCTTGAGGTAGCCCTGGAGAAGAAAACAGACAGACAAACACACAGGGAGCAGGAGCACACAAACACACAGACAAATCCAACTACCATGCACCCCGAGAGGGAAAACGAAAAAGTTAAGAGAAAAGACGGAGGAGGGAGGGCGAATAATAGAGAATAAAAAATACATAAAAGGGTAAAAAAGAAGAAAAGAAAAGGAAAAAAGAAGAAAACCGATGGACAAAGAACGGTTTAAAGCATATAACCGGATTTCCCAGCTACAGTTAAATAGCCAGGTGTATGCAGTGCTGGTTGAAGAGCATAGAGAAAGAGAGAGTAGACAGGGCGGTGATGAGGCAAAATTGGAAATAGAATGAACAGGCAGAAGGGATGAGAAGCTTTTTTCAAAGAGCTAAAGGGTGGAATATGGTTGGATAGGTGAGAGTAGGACGCTGGTGGTATCCAGAGAAAGTATATAGTCTAATTACTCCTGAGAGAAAGAGATGAAAATGTCGGTAGGTGTGGAATTTACATCTACAGAATGGACTAGTTGTGACTGTTTAAGCAAGCTGGTGACCAGAGTTAATCAGGTCAGTGTTCTGGGAAAAAGAGGAGAAAAAAAAAGGAAAAGAAAAAGGCGGAGGGCAGCTCTCTAGGAGGGATGGGCGTGGTGTGGTCCAATGCGTCAGGCGGGAGCTCTGCCTTGGCGGTTGTGGGGAGGAGAGTGGCGGCGCTCCAGTCTCTTCTTGAACCAAGCGCTGCACCTCGCTTTTTTGGGTGTGTAAACTCCCCGTGCTGGGTGGGTCGCGCTCTTTAACCCAGGCCAGGCTACTTTCCAAGTCCCAGTCCATGAGCCAGACTGAAATTGCGGTAGACACAACCTCGCAGGCGATCCCCTCAGGGCAATTCCAAGCCTCTTGCCTAGTCCTGGGGGTGGAGACAGAAGCCGCTGCTCCCATTTCTCCAGGTCGGGTTGGTGAGCATGGGTGGGGTTTGTCTGCAGGGCGCGTCTGGCCCGCTGGAGAGAGGGAAACCAGGTCCCTCTGTGTCTCGTCACCTGAAACACGAACTCGCAGGCAAATCTCCCAGTTATAAGCCCTTCGCCTTCCCTCTAAAGTTCCAGCCAGCTAGGAGCGCAGAGGCGCATGCATGGTTCTACCGGGAATCCAGCCGAGCCAGGAGTACAAAGGAACAAAGGAGCGGTACCCACGCATGCGCAGCCGCCCAAGAACACGTTGGCAAGCAGGGACTTGGCGCGCACGGTCCTTCTGTGCCCTGAGCGGAGGTTTTTCTGTTTCCCAGCGATGAGGACCGTGTCTTGAGCGGTTTCAGATTCTCTCTTTTTCCCCTCTCACTCCTTGCAGAGGGGGATTGCCCCGTCCCTCCAGTCTCCGATCCCGGCCCGATTTTATCTTCTCCAGTTCGCACTCACGTTAGAAGCTTTCTCAGTGGATTCTGCGTCCTTCCTCTCCCAATCTCTTGGGTTCTGTAAGGTTTCTTGTGGCTTCAGATCTTTTCCATGTGAGATATGGGGGCAAGTGCAATGCACGGCCAGAAGCGTCTAAGGTATTCTCTTCTATAGGGCGGCAAAGTCTTCTCTGTGAGTGGACCTACAATCCCACTGACCCTGAAGCTCAAAGCCATATCACTCCAAGAAGAACTTGGGTCCCCCTGGGGGAAGAGATCTTAACTGGCTTCTGATACAGGAAGGAATCTAGAATTTCACTTAAATTTCACTCCACATGGGTGGAGAAGCAATAGATGAACGGGGTGTCAAACGGATGGAACAGATGCATTTGAGTCCTGTTTATCATTTGCACATAAATGAGCATACTCATGGAAACACAGACAGGCAAGTGTTTTCCTGAGGTTTAAGATGAACAGCACAGAGGAGTAGGGAGGATGGGGATGCGTGGCTTTTGTGGAATAGGTGAGATTCGGGATGGGGCCAGAAGAAGTCTCCCTTCCAGTGGTAACCCAGGCTCCCATCCTTGTTCCGTATAATTCTGCATCCACCTTGATCATCTGGGCAACTCCTCTTGGCCCTTCAAGTCTCAATCAATTACCTGACCCCATGGTTAGGAATCCGGGTTTGACCTTCCTGACAGCGTTAGTACAGTCACTCTCTCTTGCCTCTAAGTCCCTCTCCTTATTCAATCCATGGGTTTACTAGACAGTGTGCCAGTTGGAGAAGGAGACAGACACAGTATTGTTATCAAAGCACTCAAGACACGAAGCAATGAGAGGTTAAATGGTGAAAGTTATGATTACCTCGATAGGGTTTATTCTAAGCCTAAGGGTCCATGGAAGATGCTCCAAGTATATGTTTGGAAAAACTGAATGGACTAAAGAAACTACTTAAAGCATCAAATCTCTTTACCGAGATTTGAATCTCGGTAAAGCAGTGAGTAAACATTGCCTCCCTGTCCAAATGTGTTAGCTCAGCTGAGAGGGAAAACATTTTATGAAATACCCTGCCACCCCTCCCTTTCAAACAAATGGTTTAGTGTTGGTTGAAATCCCCTTTATGTGACTAAAGCGGATCTAATTTTAGTAAGTGCCTCTCTCTTTGTCCCTAAGTATCCCACTCTGAGTATCTTGAGTGGTGGATGCTTAATATTCTCATTGGGTTTTTTGTTTTTTTTTTGTGACTGTCCCAAGTAAGCACAGATTCTGTGTTCGATCACCTAAGTTGCTGGAATCGAGTTGCAGAATCGCTTTTGCTGGTAGAAAGAGGGGAGTTGCATTCCACAGCTGGGGATGGTTCCTCTCTCTCCTTGACTACTCATTGGTCCTAGATACAACAAAACTGGAACTCTGATCCTGCTTCTCCTTTCCCTGGAAAGAAGACAAAACATAGAATGGAATAAAAAAATCCCCAAAGATAATGTGAGCTCACTTTCAGAGGGGATTCCTGCCTGTGGGCTCAAGGAACCCAGGCATTGGGGTGGAAGCAACGGATCGAGAGCACCGGCAAATAGCTTCAGCCAACGTGGGCTTCACCTGGTTGTAGCTTTGCCCGCTTCCCCAAAAGCCCATGTTGTTCAGTTCCGAGCCTGCAGTGAGATCAGGTCTTTCTGTGTTGGCCCTGTGCAAAGCTGTGGAAGGTTGTCTGTTACTCGAGAATAGATACTTTCTTTATCTTCTTGTCATACCCCCAAAGAAGCCTCCTGAATATCCGCTGGTGAAGTAGTCATTTTCCATGATCCCATAATTTGGAAAGCACTGTCCTCGCTGGGCTTCTGTGGGTACTGTACACACTACATCCACAACCACTGCAACAGGTGAAATCAAAAGCTGAGAAAACATGACTTTTAATCTATTCTCACCTGTAAACTCCCATCGGTACCTTCCGTTGAAGAAGCTTACCAGGCAGCATGGGCAAGAGAGTCTGGGATATGTAGGCCTTCAGTTCTAGCGATAGAGAGATGAGTGGACAAAGCAACTCTAGAACGAAAAATAATATCTGCACACAGTGATTTAATCTACAAAGATTCGGTTTTATTTTTCAGCCTGCTGGAGACCACTTGTCTGACCTATAGAAAAGTGAATAGCTCGTATGCTTGCTGCCTACAACATATTAAACATGACTTATTAGCATACTAAATACATTAATTTATCAACACATATGCTTCATTGGTCAATATCTGTGTACTGACTAGTGCTGGGATAAGAAAATTTCCCCAAGAGGTCTTATGTCTTACACCCAGGGGGGCAGATCTCCAATGAGATATTTGGGGGAAATGCCAAAGCTCTGTGTACATAATATGAGAGTATAATGGAGATTAAAGAGGATCAATACAGGGTTGCAGCCCATTGAGTGCTGACTCTTGATCTCGGGGTCGGTCATGATCCCATTGCTGAGCATGGAGTCTGCTTAAGATTCTCTCTCCCTCTTCTTTCTCTCTCTTCTGCCTTCGGCACCTCTCCCTTGCTCTTGCACTCTCTCTGTATCTAACATAATGATAGTAATAATATTATTACTCTCATTAAAACTATTGTGAAGATCAATACTCACAAGGAACCAGAAACCTTTCGTGTCGACTTTAGTACAAAAGGCTATTCAAGAAGAAAGGTCTTTCTGATAAGCAAAGTATAAAGGTAAGCAAAGGATAGTGTTGAGACTCCAGGCACACCTCACATGACCTGAGGTTATTTGGCCCCCTTCTTCATGCAGCTCGTCCAAAATGTATAACCAACTTGACTCAACCTATTATTCATGCCACAGGGTAACTGCTTTCCTCCCCTAGGACAAAGGTGGGGAATATCTGGGGCACCTGGGTGTCTCAGTCAGTTAAGCATCCGACTCGGCTCAGGTCATGATCTCACGGTTCGTNGTGGATAAGATCTCATTTGTCAGAAAAAAGGACCTTTCAATAATATTGGTAACTACTTTCTTCTTTGTGCATAGCGTTTCTGCTCAGCTGAGCAGCCAGAAACGTGTTCAGGGTGCTGCCTGTCGGGGCCATAGGTGGTGGACNGTCCCTTTTTGCACCCGCGGCCACACGCCTTCCTCACTGTGCCTCCTGCACCCACGTGTGAAGGTGACACACTTCAATTACATCTTTGTCGAGAAATAAGATATTTAAGGGTGTCTCCCCACCCAGTGCCTGCTGGGTTAAGGTCATGAGGTTCAGTCACAAATGCCCACGGCGGCTGGATTTTCAGTACCCAGGAGATGTGCCAACCCATTGAATCTCCACCCTGTGAGCCTGGGAATCTCCTAGCAGTACCCCCAAAGTCCCCTCCCAACCTTTTCCAGTCTCTCACCCCTGAGTCCCCTTTGCAGTGAAAACGTAGAGTCCTCTGCTCTGGGATAGCAGAGGAAAAAGTCCTAGGAAGCTCCTCCTTCTAGAAACCTGAGTCTTACTCTTCATCACCTCTGGGTTTCTCTGCCAGACTGTGGGAGTTGTTTTCTCAGGACTAGTAAGGTTTGTTGTTGTCACATCAGCTCTCTAGTTGTCCAGCCTCCCTGGTTTGCTGTCTTATGCCCATTTTACTTGCCTTTTATCTGTTAAAACATTACCGACAACTCCTTGTGACCGACAGCCTATGTTCGTGTGTCGTTCTCAGGGCAGTATGACTAACCTTCTCTCTTATTCTTTATCTATTTTAGGAGGAAATCTTGGCCTCGTGTAATAATTAAATCTTATATAGTAGTACCTCTGTCTTGCAGTGATCACCTGATCTTCCAGAAAATGTAAAGGTTTCAACATCATGCATCAATAAATCATTTGCCCTGCACTGCTCTATTTGTCTTGTTATTATCCAACATTTTCTGGTCGTGAGCTGAGTTAGCTCTTGCCATGAAGTGGCCTTTGGGTGCTGTCAATACTAAAGTTCAGAGACCTAGTGTCCAGTTACCCAGTGACTAGGAAGACAGACGCTACCCTTTGATGGGGAATAACAGGCCTCCATGAGACTCAGAGGACCCCACCATCAGCACAGTGTTCACCGTGAGGACTTTCTTTAAGTTTTTTTTGTTTTTGTTTTTTGTTTTTTTTTTTTTTTACTCTACGTAATCTCTCCACCCTACATGGGGCTCCAACTCATGACCCCAAGATCAAGAATCCTATGCTCTTCTCAGTGAGTCAGCCACCCGCCCCCTCCCTTGAGACCTTTCCATAGCTACTTCTGTGACCCTTCAAGCCCAGTAATGTCAGTTTCATTGTTATAAAACTAATAAACTCAGGGTCACATACAGGAACATTTTCCTTCATGAGCTGCTGCTAAAGAGTGTGATGTGAAATAAAGCAAGATTGTAAAGGCTGAGGCCAGAGGAGAGAGGTTTAAAGAGTTAATGTTTTCTAAAGCCAGAGTTTCTGTCTGCCATGGTTTCTGGAAATGAGTAGCCATGACAACATTGTGAATGTACTTAATGCAGCTGAACTGTACGATTAAGTATGGGGTGTGGATGGTTAATTTTATGAATGTGTACTTTACCAACACACACATATGCAGGCACAGATGCATCCATGTTGACACATGCGTGCACACAAACACTCCACAGGCTATAGCTCTCTGAGGCAGCAGAAAGATAACTAAATGGGAACAATCTCCACTGGACATAATCCTCCAGAATGGTTGACCCTCAAACTCAAATTATGTCTGGTGTCAACTCTCTGTTTGATTTGCCTCCTATTTTTTCATGGTTCAGATATATCTAATTTTCAAGAAACTCTGGCTCAAACTCACAACTGACTTTAACCAAGTATGAAGGATTCATGCATGCAGTCTTTGACTTTTCCTTGAGGCTTCTCATTGTTTCCCTGGACACAGATGGAGACTCTCTGCCCAGGGATTCCTCCTCCAAAGGCTTCTCTCTGCATCCATCTTTCTCTCTATGACAAGGTCAGCGCTCTGAACACAAAGCTCTGCTTTTGCCATTGCTTATTTAGAGCAAATGTTCAAAGTTTCTCCATTTTGGAGGACATGCAGTTGGATGTCTCCATTCTGAAATTAGCATATTCTGGCCTATATAATAATCAAAACCGCTTATTGTGTCAGAATAAGATTTCTCCTTTCTCTCTCTCCTTTACTACTACTTTCTCTCCCCCAGCAACTAACCATAATTTCTGACAAGGTTAGGGCCTAATATGAGGAGAGATAAGAAGACAAGCAATTTCTTAACCGACTCACACTCTTGTGCAACTAGTCCAGGTGTTCTGGGACAGGCAGCTCTTTCTCCCGTGGATCCTTTCATGGGTCTTCACAAAGCTCAGATTACCAAAGTATATTAATCTCTTTATGGCTTAAAACACCTTCAAAGTCAAACAAAGAGCTCTGGAAAAATGAAAAATATGACAGCTAGAAACTATAATAGCAAGTTGGAAGACAAAGCAGAATTGTGGAACAAAAGCAGTGTATGTGTAGTGGAAACACAAATAAAGAACACACATATGAGGGAAAAGAAAAGTGTGTTAAAGCATTAGTCCATGAAGCCCAGATAATAGGATTCCAGAATGAGACAGATTATGGTGGGAAGAAAATCAAAGAAATACTACAAGAAAAATCTCCTATAAATGGAGAATACAAAATAGAGTATCCCACTTTCTCCTCACATAAAAACACGTTTCTGCAAGTTTTTTTCTTTTTGAACATCCATCACTCAGAAGAAAGGTGTTTCTTTCGGAAAGACACACTAGGTCATATCCAAGGATGGGGAATAAAAATCCATTCAATGTAAGACTGGAAGACACAGAAGCAATGCTAAAAATGCAGAGGCTTCAACTTATAGTCGTATATGAATGGAGTTCTAGATGCAGCCAAGTGTCATTGAAGTATGAGGATAAATGGAGATTTCAGAAGTGCAAAACTTCAAAAGTTCTATCTCCAGTGAACCTTTTCTCAGAACATAGTGGGGGACATGGTTTACCAAAAGGGAGTAGATGAGGAAAGATGAAGCATAGAATCCTGTCAACACAGGCTGTAACATAGTTTTTACTGAATGAATCCGTAGAAAACAGTCAACAAAAATATTGAGAATACGTCAAAACCAGGAGATGCAGTGAAAGAAGTGGTTGCTGGATATGAGGCTACATGGTGGGGATAAGGAGAGAGACAGCTGCAGTACTTCTCGGTGAAAGCTGTTTCCCAATATTTTTCTTTGGGAACAGTGCTTCGATATCCTTATTTTAAGATGCAAATTTTGAAAACACAGGAAGTTGTAAGAAATGAAAAGGAAGGACAAAATAGAAGAAAAGAGGCCAAAAAAAATGGTCGGGGGGAAATGTGGCAAAAAATAGGCTATGATGTGGCAAGTTATCTGAGGTCAACTTGGAATCTACACTGTACCAAATGTTGGAACAAATTGTGTATTTTATGGAAAGAATCAATGAAGTATCTTCAGGAAATATCATATCAGAAGACAAGACAAAAGAGGAGTTAAAAAAAGATATCAAGTATATTCCTGAGAGGGAGATCGATGATAGAAATCAAAGGACTGTAGACATTTAGCAAAGAACTAGACCCTTATGAGCTGCTCATTCTCTCTGAAGGCGGACTTTGGGAGGAGGTTGATGACTGATTGCATTTTGAAGGAAAAAGGGGATACGGATGACAGAACAAAGAACTCAAGGCCTTCTGTGAGCAAGAATAAGCTAGGGCAAAGCCCTGGATGTGAAGCTGAGATCCGCTCACCAAGCAACACAGAAGCCCACGCTTCTGCCACCATCTATCTCCACTGGGGCTCTGCTCACTGTCCACCTAGGATGAGGTTACTTAGGAAAACAGATCTTTGACCACATGGGCAAATGCTCAAGGGTATTTCTCTAGCACTAGACTTCTCAATCAAGACTTTATTAACATTGGAGGCTGAAAAATTCTTTTTTGAGTAGACGTCCGGAGCATCCTCTAGTCTTCCCCACTTGATGCCGCTGACGTACCCCTCACCCTGTGGGGACACCCAAGACATCTCCAGACAATGACAAACATCCGCAGGTTTGGGTGGAAGGTGGGAGTGAGACAGCTTCAGTAGAAAATTCCTGTCCTCACAGTGGAAAATCTTTATAACAGATCTCCCTCCCTCTTGTAATGCCCCTGAGGCTCAGAGGTTCACAGCAGTGCATGCCTATGGTTGGCAAGAAAATCTTGGCATGGAGTGGAGGGAAAATGACTAAGTCATCTAGAAGATAATGCTGTATGTATCTAAAAAGCTATATGAAATGCCCCACGTGTGTCGGGATTAAATGCCTAACCACACATCTCTTGGAAATGTCAAGTTGTGTAAAGTTCATCGTTTTGGTGAATGAGCCAAGGAGAATTAGGTGCAAGTACACCTAATCCTGGTTTGGCTTCCAAATCCAGCGTGCAGCNTGGAAATGTCAAGTTGTGTAAAGTTCAGGGTTTTGGTGAATGAGCCAAGGAGAATTAGCTCCAAGCAACACCTAATCCTGGCTTGGCTTCCAAATCCAGCGTGCATCCTCAAGTCATGAGACAGATCCGGATTAGATTGGATCCAAATTCGATAGGATCAACATAATGGTGACTTCTTTTTTTTCTTTTAATTTCTAGGAAAGAGAGAGAGTGAGAGAGACAGCGTGAGGAGGGGAGGGTCAGAGAGAGAGGGAGTCACAGACTGAAACAGGCTCCAGGCTCTGAGCTGGCAGTCAGCACAAAGCC
This sequence comes from Crocuta crocuta, assembly GCF_008692635.1. Lineage (NCBI taxonomy): Eukaryota > Metazoa > Chordata > Mammalia > Carnivora > Hyaenidae > Crocuta > Crocuta crocuta. The sequence goes on from NW_027536465.1 coordinate 3,887,640, forward strand.
CGACGCGGGGCTCGAACCCACGAACTGCGAGATCATGACCTAAGCGAAAGTCGGACACTCAACCAACTAAGCCACCCAGGCGCCCCCATAATGGTGACTTCTAAGGAACAGGGAGACTGAGGTGGCCCAGCCATAGAGGGCAGGGGCTCACACATCCTCATGCCCTCCACATCCCTCTCCCTATTGTGACATCAACATCCTCATCCAGGACCATAAACAAGGTAAGGTAGCTTCAGAATGACAGGCAGAAGACTGGTTGTAGTGTTGGGTTTGATCCCTGAATTGACCAAAGACTGAGATGTAAATGTGGTTCTCCCTCAAAATATACCTAATGATAAGACATGTAATCTCATCAGTGGAATCTTTGTGTTAATTCAAAATTGGCCCTAAAATCAGTTATACAACAATTGATTAAGCACCTCCCGTATCACTACCATCACACAAAGACCAGCAGTGCACAGGCGGTGGCTTCTGGGAGCCTAAAAGGGACAAAGGACCATGAGATCAGGATTCTGGAATTGTCAGGGGAGAGCTGCTTGCAGAGTGCCAAGGGGTGTCAGCAAGGGAGATCCATAGAGATTCATGGCCCAGGGACGGGTGGGAGAAGTGGGCTGTCCTTGATGTGGCATCAGGAATGAATAAGGAGGTTCAACCCAGTAAGACTGAGGCAAGGACATCAGGGAAGGAAGGTCACAGGGACCAAAAGCCACAAGCAGAAAACTGGGCGTGGGGGGTTGCAGAGAGGCAGGCACACAGAATTCAACCTGGAGTTCACATAGGACACTTGTATGAGTCACGATCACAAGAATCCACTGGAGCCCTAAAGTGAATGTCCACAAGGGTCAAACCAAGGAGATCAATAGTGTCGGGAGTTGTCTCTCAGCCAGAAACACCTGGCTCCTTCACGGGCTCTGCCACCCATAAGCTGTGTGCTGTTGGTCAAGTTACTTGACCTCTCTCCTTTCTCATTATCTAGAGAGATATGATATGCCCACCTCATGGGGATGGGATGGGGGAGAGGATGTGACCTCCAGTTGCCCCAAGAGCTGGACCCTGGATGGAGGCTCCTCACCCACCTTCCTGGTCCTTGAATATGAATTCACTTAGCCCTTTTCTACCCTGATGCTGCCTCAAGGACAATGCCTTAAGACAGCATGATGTTCTGATCAGACCATCAGACATGGGTTCAGTGTGACGGAATCCGCTTACTGCTTCTGTATATAGTTTCTGATTCTGGAAGGTAGATGTGGGGTTTACCTATCTTTTTTATCCTTGCTTTTTTTTCTAATGTTTTTTAATGTTCATTTGTTTTGAGAGAGACAGAGAGCAAGCAGGGGAGGGGCAGGAAGAGAGGGAGACACAGTACCTGAAGGAGGCTCCAGGCTCTGAGCTGTCAGCACAGGACCCGAGACGGAGCTCAAACTCATGACCCGTGAGATCATGACCTGAACTGCAGATGTCCTGAGCCGAAGTCAGATGCATCACCAACTGACCTACCCAGATCACCCCCATTTTCACTTTGTTTATTTTAAAGGGGTGGCGAGGGAAGAGAGAGACAGAACCAACTGGGAAGGCTGGACAGATTTGGGAGGACAGAGGATCCAGTGAGGGCTCTGGGCTGACAGCAGACAGGCCACAGGGGCTCAGACTCCCAAACTGTGAGATCATGACCTGAGCTGAAGTTAGATGCTTAACCAGCTGAGCCACTGAGGTGCCCTCCTATGTCAGTTCCCTTGTTCATTAAACCTGCCACGTACCAACCTGGCGTGGTCACCTTTTCTTCGGTCTCTCCCTGCCCACTGTGTACAGAGACTGCTTTCAGATTATACCTGGGAAGCCGGAGAGGAGAATGCCACCAACGGGAGGGCAAGCAACATCTCCATTTCCTCAGGTGAATCCTGTTTATGCTGTTTTCCTGGCATTCCATCTATTTTGGGACCTCTTTCACACTCCAGAGTATCCTCATTTGGCCAACAAATTTCATCATCATCCTACTCAGTGCAGAGTCTGACTTGGGGATCAATCTCGTGAACTGTGAGATCACGACCAGCCAACTGAGCCACCCAGGTCCCCATTGTTTTCTGTTTTTAGAAATGTTTTCTTGCTGCTTATTAAGTAAACTCTCCACCCAATGTGGGCTCGAACACACAACACCCAGATCAACAGCCACAGGCTCTCCCCACTGAGGCAGGTAGGCACCCCGCCCTCTCACATTTTCTATCGAAGTAAAACACATCTCATTCTCAAGAAGTCCCTTACAGGTAGAAGTGACTGGCAGCAGTGATCCCCGTCTTTATAGAAACAAATAATACAATGTTCATGAAAAAATTTTAGTAGAGTCCAGAAGATTCTGTACCTGTTCCTAAAAGCATTAAAAATGCACTTTTAAGCAAGCAAAATGTGTCCGTATAAATGATAGGATTCCTTGACTATTAATTAATGACTCCATGGAAGACAAGTACAGACCACGGGTATGAATCTGCCTTGGGGATGGAATTGTTTTAAACTAAAATTAGTATTTCGTCTCTTCTCCATAATGTATTCCCTATCCTGAGATTCCATTGAAAACAGTCCAGGTGAGACAGTTTAGAAATATCGCAAAGCGAAAGATAAAAGTATTCATCAGTCAGAAGAGCTAACAGGGACGAACCATGAGCCATGAGCACCTTATGATAAAATAAGCCAGCAAAAAGAGAAAAATATGGGGCACCTGGGTGGCTCAGTTGGTTAAGCATCCGACTTAGGCTCAGCTCATGATTTCATGATTAATGGGTCTGAACCCCACATCGGGTTCTGTGCTGACAGCTCAAAGCCTGGAGCCTGTGTTGGGTTTCTGTCTCCCACCCTCCCTGCCCCTCCCCCACTCGTTCTCTGTCTCTATCTCTCTCAAAGGAAAAAAAAAAAGAAACTTTTTTGCATGAGTTCACTTATATCGGTTTTCTGGAGTAGTCAGTCTCCTAGAAACAGAAGGGAGAATCGTGGTTTTGAGGGGTTACATGTTATGGAAAATGGGGGCTTCTCAGTGGGTATAGAGTTCGACAATAGCAAGATGAGAACGTTCTGGCCATTGGTTGCACCACAACACACATATACTGAACACTGAAGAACTGTATACTTACACTGATGTCACTGGTCAATTTATCTTATGTGTATTTACCATAACTAAACATTTTAAAGAGAGAAAAACCCTTCAACCAAGGATAATGAAATGTTTTCTTTTTCTGTTTTTATTTTTTTTTGGAAGTTTACTCGTTTTTGAAAGAGAGAGAGTATGTGAGCCAGGGAGGGGCAGAGAGAACGAGAAAGAGAATTCGAAGCAGCTCCTGGCTCCGAGCCAACAACACAGAGCCCCTAGGGCTCGACCCACAAACGGAACCATGAGATCCTGACCTGAGCCTAAGTGGATGCTTAACCAACTGAGCCCCTCAGGTGCCCCTTGAATGTTTTCTTTAAAATGTAGATTAGACTGATCACTGGGAGTGCACATCTCCAATGTTTTGTAGGACACAGAGGTAAAGGTCTCAGTGTCAGACCCTTTTCGGTATTTGTAACATATAAAGTCACACCAGAACGCCAACAAAACTTCCCATTTATGGGGCGTCTGGGTGGCTTAGTTGGTTAAGCATCCGGCTTTTGCTTAGTTTATGATCTCACGGTTCGTGGGTTCAAGCCCCGCGTCAGGCTCTGTGCTGACAGCCAGGTCAGAGCCTGGAGCCTGTTTCCAATTCTGTGTCTCCCTCTCTCTCTGACCCTCCACTGCTTATGCTGTCTCTCTCTCCTAGAAATAAATAAAACATTAAGAAAAAAAACTTCCCATTTCCTTTGATTTGGGCTGAGACTTAACAATTCCTTTTTGAAATAAAACACCCGGTAAACCTAGTGATCCCTGACGGGGTAGAGATCTGGAAACACCAGCACCTGTTTGGCATCAGTAGAATCTCCTCATCATTACCATGAAACACAAGATCATTCTGATCTGAACTCCAGCACCAAAGTCCTGGGATACCAGATGTGTGTGGACGAACCCTAGAAGCCAAGAAGAAATGTGCGTTTTTCAAGACTTGACACTGGAACAGAGAGCTGAACATCAGAGTGATGTCTCTGCTTTTGTTTTCCGGGAAATAATGTATTCCAGTAAGTACTGTGCCGCTTATTAACTTTCCACAAGACTCGAGGCCCTGAGGACTACAGAGAATGGTCAGCGACTGACAGCTGGTGAAGAGAAACCATGACTTTCCTTTCTTCTTTGTCTTTTGCTCTATAAACTGCAAGACGATTGTTGAAACCTCAAATGCATTTTCATTTCAATAAAACATCTGCAAATGGAAAGTTCTTTTGATGTGATGCGATCAAAATGGAGGCTTTGAGAGCCTCAAACGCATGTGCTCACGGGCACCCATGCCCATATGTAATTGTTCCTTGGAGAGCACGTGGGTGAAGGACTGAGGAACCTGCAAAGCACTCTGTTTATTCCCATGTGTGGCCTAACATGGGTCCTCTCTCTCTGGAAATGTGCTTTACACCCTCGTGGCCCCCCATTTTCCCAGGGACTATGTCTGAAGTCCTCAAGTCTTGGGCTCTGCTGGTTGAGCCCTGTGAAGTTACTCTAATCCACTACTGTGTCTAGGCTTCTGTCTTGGCTCCCTGCTCTTGACCTATGTGAGTGGGACTAAGAGTAGAGCCAGGGCAACAGGTGACTTATCCCAAGCAGGGGTGAATCCTGGCTTGATTTTATTTATTTATTTATTTATTTATTTATTTATTTATTTATTTANTTATTAACCCTTTATCTGATATGTCATTTGCCATTATCTTTTCCCATTCCGTTGGTTGTCTATTAGTTTTGTGGATTATTTCCTTTGCTGTGCAGAAGATTTAATCTTGATGAGGTCCCAATCGTTTATTTTTGCTCTTGATTCCCTTGCTTTTGGGGATGTTTCAAGTAAGAAGTTGCTGCGGTGGAGGTCAAGGAGGCTGTTTCCTGCTTTCTCCTCTAGGGTGTTGATAGTTTCCTGTCTCACGTTCAGGTCCTTTATCCATTTTGAGTTTATTTTTGTGCATGGTGTGAGAAAATGATCTAGTTTCATTCTTCTGCATGTTGCTGTCCAATTCTCCCAACACCATCTGTTAAAAAGGCTGTCTTTTCTCCATTGGATACTCTTTCCTGCTTTGTCAAAGATCAGTTGGCTGTATACTTTTGGGTCCACTTCTGAGTTCTCAATTCTGTTCCATTGGTCTATGTGTCTGTTTTTGTGCCAATACCATACTGTCTTGATGACGACAGCTTTGTAGTAGAGGCTAAAGTCTGGGATGGTGATACCTCCCGTTTTGGTTTTATTTTTCAGTATTACTTTGGCTATTCGGGGTCCTTTGTGGTTCCATACAAATTTTAGGATAGATTCTTCTAGTTTTGAGAAGTATGCTGGTGGAATTTGATTGGAATTGCATTGAATGTGTAGATTGCTTTGGGTAGTAATGACATCTTTTTTAAAAAATTTTTTACAATATTTTATTTATTTCTAGGGGAGAGAGAGAGAGAGAGACAGCGTGAGCAGGGGAGGGTCAGAGAGAGAGGGAGTCAGAGACTCTGAAACAGGCTCCAGGCTCTGAGCTGCTAGTCAGCACAGANATTGCTGTAAGCGGAGTATTAAAGTCCCCTGCTATTAGCACATTCTTATCTATAAACTTGTTTCTGTTTGTGATTAATTGTTTTAGATATTTAGGTGCTCCCATATTCGGTGCGTAGACATTTATGATAGTCAGTTCTTCCTGATGGATGGACCCTGTAATTATTATGTAGTGCCCTGCTTCATCTCTTGTTATTGTCTTTAATTTAAAGTCCAGTTTGTCCGATATGAGTATAGCTACTCCAGCTTTCTTTTGACTTCCCGTAGCATGGTAGATATTTCTCCATCCCCTTATTTTAACCTGAAGGTATCTTCCAATCTAAAATGAGGTTCTTGTATACAGCAAATAGATGGATTTTGTTTTTTAATCCATTCTGCTACCCTGTGTCTTTTGTTTGGAGCATTCAGCCCATTTACATTCAGTGTTATTATTGAACTATCTGGGTTTAGAGTCATTGTGTCCTTTGTGTGGTTCATGCTTGTGGTGGTGTCTCTGGTGTTTTCGTTCCTTGCAATACTTCCCTCAGACAGTCCCCCTCAGGATTTCTTGTAGGCCTGTCTTAGTGGTGACAAACTCTTTCAATTTCTGTTTTTTTGGAAAGACTTTTATCTCTCCTTCTATTCTGAATGACAGGCTTGCTGGATAGAGGATTCTTGGCTGCATATTTTTTTGTACATCCCATTGAAGATCTCCTGCCATTTCTTTCTGGCCTGCTTAGTTTCAGAAGATAGGTCTGTCACCACTCTGAATAGGTTTCCTTTTGTATGTTAGGGCCCTTTTCTCCCTAGCTGCTTTCAAAATTCTCTCTTTGTCCTTATATTTTGCCATTTTGACTATGATATGTCGTGCAGAAGATCGATTCAAGTTACGTCTGAGGGGAGTCCTCTGAGCCTCTTGTATTTCCACATTTACTTCCTTCCCCAGGTCGGGGAAGTTCTCTGCTATAATTTGTTCCAGGACTCCTTCAGCACCTTTCCCTCTCTCTTCCTCTTCTGGGATTCCTATGATACGGATATTGTTGCGTTTGACCGTATCGCTGAGCTCTCGAATTCTTCTTTCCTGTTCCTGGATCAGTTTGTCTCTTTTTTTGTCAGCTTCTTGTTTTTCTATAATGGTGTCTTCTAAATCACTTATTCTCCTTTCTGCCTCTTCAATCCGTGCATTGGAGGCCTCTAATTTATTATGTATCTCATTTATCGCATTTTTTAATTCTTCATGCCTATTTTTATTTTCCATTCTGTCTGTAGCCATAGTTTCTTTGATGTCCCCTATGTTTTTTTCAAGCCCAGCTATTAATTTTACCATTATTATTCTAAAATCTTGTTCAGTTATGCTGCTGATATCTGTTTTGAGCAGTTCATTAGCTGTCATTTCTTCTTGGAGTTTCTTTGGAGGAGAGCTCTTTCGTTTCGTCATTTTAGTTAGCTTTCCGGCTCTTGTTGGTTTTAAAGACCTTTTATGCTCTCTGTTTCTATGAGCGCTGCTATATCCAAGAAGACTCTTTGACTTTCCAGGGCCTATCCTTTCAGAGAGTGTTTTTTGAATGGTATCCCCTGGTCTCTCTCGTTTGGACCTTGGTTATTTTATTTTCCTACTCGTAGTGAAATTTGGAACTCTCCAACTTATGTACTCTGGCTTGTTTCTTGAGGTAGCCCTGGAAAAGAAAACAGACAGACAAACACACAGGGATCAGGAGCACAGAAACACACAGATTAATTCAACTAACATGCAAACCGAGAGGAAAAGCGAGAAAGTTAAGAGAAAAGATGGAGGAGGGAGGGCAAATAATAGAGAGTATAAAATACATAAAAGAGTCAAAAGTAGAAAAGAAAAGGAAAAAAGAAGAAAACCGATGGACAAAGAACGGTTTAAAGCATATAACCGGATTTCCCAGCTACAGTTAAATAGCCGGGTGTATGCAGTGCTGGTTGAAGAGCATAGAGAAAGAGAGAGAAGACAGGGCGGGATGAGGCAAAATTGGAAATAGAATGAACAGGAAGAAGGGATGAGAAGCTTTTTTCAAAGAGCTAAAGGGTGGAATATGGTTGGATAGGTGAGAGAAGGACGCTGGTGTTATCCAAAGAAACTATATAGTCTAATTATTCCTGAGAGAAAGAGATGAAAATGTCTGTAGGTGTAGAATTTACATCTACAGAATGGACTAGTTGTGATTGTGTAAGCAAGCCGGTGACTGGAGTTAATCAGGTCAGTGTTCTGGGGAAAAAGAAAGAAAGGAGAAAAAAAAAAGGGAGGAGGGGGCAGCTCTCAAGCAGGGATGGGCGTGGTGTGATCCAGTGCGTCAGGCGGGAGTTCTGCCTTTGACGGTTGTGGGGAGGAGAGTGATGGTGCTCCAGTCCCTTCTTGAATCAAGCGCTGCACCTCGCTTTTTTGGGCATGTAAATTCCCCGTACTGGGGGCTCAGCCAAAGTTGGTTGTGCTCTTCAACCCATGCCAGTCCCAGTCTCCAAATCCCAGTCCGCGCTCCCCGCTGAAATTGCCTTAGACACAACTTCCCAGGCAATCCCCTCGGGGCAATTCCAGACCTCCTGCCTAGTGCTGGGGGTGGAGTCAGAATTTGATGCTTCCTTCTCTGGGTCGGGCTGGGGAGCATGGGCGGGGGCTTGCCTGCCAGGTGCGGGGAGCCCGCTGGAGTGGGGAAAACCAGGTCCCTCTATGTCTCGTCACCGGAGACACGAACTTATGGGCAAATCTGCCAGTTTTTAGCTCTTTGCCTTCCCTCTAGAGTTCCAGCCAGCCAGGAGCGCGGACGCCCGGTGTCCGCGCACGGCTCTTTCAGGGGCCCAAGCCAGCCGGGAGGACAATGGCGGCAGGCGCGCAGCTACTCTAGAAGACCAGCCAGCCAGGAGCAAGCACAAAGAAGCAGTCCTCGAGCTCAGCCCCTCCAGGACCATTGGCGCGAGGAGACCTGGCGTGCAGGTATTTGGCGCACAGGATGTTTCTATGCCCCGAGCGGAGGATTTTCTGTTTCAGACTCTGTCTTTTTCCCCTCTCACTACCCGCAGAGGGGGATTGCCTCCGACCCTGGAGTCTCCGTGCCCGGCCCGATTTTATCTTCCCCAGTTCGCACTCACGTTAGAAGGCTTTCTCAGTGGATTCTGCATCCTTTCTCTCCCAATCTCTCAGGTTTCCTAAGGTTTACAATGGCTTCAGATCTCTTCCATGTGAGGTATGGGCGGGAGTGCAAGTACAGAGCTCCTTACTTCTCCGCCATCTTGCCCCTCTCCCCCTTTGCATTGTGGAGGAAGAATATATCTTGGGGGGACATGGGACATGAAAACCAGGGCGACCACATGATAGACCCATTGTAACAGTATCTGTAGACCATATGATCCAGAAGCATGTCTTAAATCTTTCCATGCCCCATGTATACATTAACCACTTAAAGACTTAAACCCTAGAGAATCCCTGGGATCTCATCCTCAACCAAAGGACACGTGTGACCAGCTCGTCCTTCTGTGAACAGGAGCCCCGAGACCTGTGGGCCTTGGAGATAACTACTATCTGTTGCCACCCACGACTCTCCTATACCTTGAGTGCCAGTGCTCAGTGTTTAGGAATTGACCATCACAACAGCAAACTCAACGTGACCATGAAACAATACATTTGTGACTGAAAAGTAATGTGGCAGAAATTGTAACTGAGAGAAATCCCACGTTGCCTGGGAGACACCCCAACGGAACCTAAGCCAAACTCTGAAGCACTCTTTCTTCTCATTTAGGATAAATAAACATTCCTCATTGGAAGAGTCAGAGTCGGTTCGAGATTTGACTTGGGAATAAGATGATTTTATTTGTTTGATACTTTAGGTACACATTTTCATTCATGCTACATCGTGTACTAGCTGACATTTACTGCCAGGCATTGTGGTGAGCATTTTCCCTTATTAATTCATTTATCCTAACTTAAACGTATGAGGTAGGCTCTAGTATTATCACCTTATTCTACAGATGAGGCACCAGGGTAAGAGGGTTAGCATCTAGCTGATGTCCCCGCAAGTAGAAAGTGCCAGAACTGAGCTTGAACCCAGTTGTTTGGTCCAAAAGTTGGGCGCTTACACCCTGCTCACAAGACTCAAAACAATGAATGCATTCTACTTTGAAAGATCTAAACAGCTCCTCAGAATTCAAAACAAAAGGTAAAACTGCCCAGTGTGGGGGCAGGATTGGATTTGTAAACTAATTGGAGAATAATGGACTTCCTTAAGTGTTCCGGTATTTCCTTCAGAAACAGAGTGTGTGCTTCCATTGTGTTCATTCCTTTTTATCCCTGAAAGTAAAATTTCAGGATTTTATCCTTACAGTTATGAATATTTCCACTTATGTGTATCTCAACATATTTTTGTTGCTGCTATTCTTCTATTACCAAAGGCATTATTTGTTTCCATGATGTCATGTATTGGGAAAGTGATCGATGTTTATATGCTGATCTATATTCAGTGACATAAAGAACTTTTATCGGTTCTAATACTTTTTTTCAGTCGTTTAGCTTACTTTTCCCTGACTGTTGATCAACTCTCTATATGTGGCAACAGCTCCACTGATTCATTTTTTTCTGATTGGTTTCTTACTTGAAGATAATTTTTTAACAAGATGTTTCCTTTTGTTAATAGCGTTTGTTGTTTTAGAGAAGTTTTAGGTCCACAGAAAAATCGAGCAAAGCACACAGAGTTCAGAAGTGCTCCTCACCCCCACACAGGCACAGCCTCCCCCACCATCAACATGTCACACCTGAAGGCATGTTTTTTACCATCGGTGAACCTATACGGACACATCATTAACACTCAAAGTCAGTGATTGACATTAGATTTCACTCGGGTTTTCCATCTTTGATGGCTTTTGACAGATCCATAATGACATGTATCCAGCATCATAGTCCCCGACAGAGCAGTGTCACCTGCCTACAAATCCTCTGCAGTCTGTATTATTCATCCTTCTTTCCATCCCAACCCACGGAAACCATTGATCGTTTACTGTCTTGATAATTCTGACTTTCCAGTATGTCACAGAGCTATAATCATAGAGTATGCAGGTCTTCAGGTTGGCCTCTTTCATTTAGTAATATGTAGGTAAAGTTCTTCCATGCCTTTTCAAGACTCACAACTCAGCTTTAAGAGTCAATTCCAGGGGCACCTGGGTGGCTTAGTTGGTTAGGCGTCCGACTTTCGCTTAGGTCATGATCTCACGGTTCGTGGGTTCGAGCCCCGCGTCGGGCTCTGTGCTGACTGTCAGCTCAGAGCCTGGAGCCTGTTTCAGTCTGTGACTCCCTCTCTCTCTGACCCTCCCCTGCTCACGCTGTCTTTCTGTCTCCTAGAAATAATAAAACATTTTTTTAAAAAAAGAGTCAATTCCATAGAATTTTAGAACTATATTCCATGTCCAAGGGGACCACAGTTTCTTTGTCCATTAACCTACTGAAGGACATGTTAATTGCTTCTGAATTTGACAATTATGAATACAAGTGCCAAAAGCATCATGTGCAGGTTTGGTGTGGACATGTCTTCAGCTCCCTTGTGTGAGTCCCAAGAACCCCAAGACTATTCTCACTTTCATAAAAAACTCCCAAACTCTTTTCCAAAGGAGCTGTACATTTTGCATTCCCACTAGCAATTGAGGGTTTCTGTTGCTCCACAATCCAACCAGCATTTGGTGTTGTCAATAAAGTATCTTTTTTGGAAAGTAGAAGAAGAAGCAGAGAAATGGAGAGACACAGACAGACAGACAGGGACAGAGACAGGCAGGGACAGAACAGAAACTAGCTTGAGGATCATCACCCAGAATAATTCTATTCAGTCAGAAACTGAGATGCAAGCAGACAACTTCAATGTCATCCATCTCTGTTCCATCTGACACGGCACCACCTCCAGCCACCCCAACTCAAAGTACCACTTTGTTACTTTATTATTCACTTGCCTGGGCTAGACCTCCTGCTTTCCAACCTGAATGAGTTTGAGCAAGTTTCTTGCCTTCTGTAAGTTACTTGACTAAACTTAAAATAGGAAATGTAATGGCTTGTGAATTTGTAGCGATGACCGAAGACAATCGGTTATGTTTGCTCATTGTCCAAGTCATAGCTAGCAAGCAAAAAATAGAGCTGCTCTTTTTATTGCCACTGTTATTGGCTACAGGAGGTTTTTAACCCAAACCACCGGCATGGAGGATTACAACCATAGGGTTTTGGATAGAATCTGCTCACTGTGTCTTTGATGATTCGATGTTAATAGAACATATTTTCCCTCCTCCAGCCCCTGTCAACCACCATTCGACTCTCTATTTCTAATAATTTGACTACTCTAAGTACCTCATATTAGTGGAATCATGCAGTGTTTGTCTTGTTTAACTGGCTTATTTCCCTTAATGGACAGTCCTCAAGGTCACGCATGTTGTAGCATGTGACAGGGTTGCCTTGTTTAGAAGGGTGAATGTGAATAATGCTATGTGTATTTCCCACACTTTTTTGGATCAATTCACCTACCCATGAACACTGGGTTGTTTGCACCTCTTGGCTATTGAATAATGCTGCAATAAACATGGGTATGCATGCTCTCAATTCTTTTGCATACGTCCTCAGAGGTGAACTTGACTGAATGACCATAGCATAACTCTCTTGTTACATTTTAGGGACCACTGACTCTTATCCTCAGAGGCTGCACCAGTTTATATTCCCACCAAAATGCACAACAGTTCTTATTTCTCCACATCTAGGCCCATTCTTATTATTATTCCCTTTCCATTGTCTTTTTTTAATAAGATGCATCATAATGGATATGAAAAGCACATGTGATTTTGACTTCAGATCTGAGACCCAGCATATGTGGACTGGTGTCTCACCTCACCCACCCATTCTGCTCCCACATCCCACAGAGTCAAATGGAAAGTCCCCTTGAGATGGTCCATCCTGTCTCTCCACTCACCAAGCCTTCCCTTTCTCAATGTGCACTATTACATGTATATTATGTTTTGGGGTAAGCGAGGTCCCTGATATTCTCAAGACACGTGATTTATGCCGTCTTGTCTTCTCTCATACTGTTCCTTTGGGAGCCCTCATCCAGCTATTCCTTCATGTCAGAATTCTTATATCCTGGAAATGCTCTCACAGGTGCTCCTTCTGTATAACCAGACTGCCGTCCTAATGCCTTTTGTAAGAATTTTCCACGCCTCCCCTGTGTTCCCATAGAGCACACAACTCACAGTTGGGGCGAGGCTGAGGACGAGCCCCGGTGGGGAGCCCCTGGCCTCGACCCTGACGACTTAGAAAGGCTGACCCTTTCAGTCGACTAGTAAAGCTAACAAGCAGTCTCTCTTTGTCAATGGAGAGACTGATTGTATTTGAAATATCCTTGGATAGTTTTAGACATATGAACTTAGAGTAGGAAATTAGTAGTTGGGAAGGTAGTCTTCCCCATGGATCTTGGGATAACAAAAACCACTCAGGTCTCTTACTGCGGTCACCATGCAGCTGCCCTTTCTGCCTCTCACCTGGGCAAAGGCAAACACGGCAGAGCAAGCATCATTTCACACCGAAGAGGCACCGTAACCAAGGGTAGTGGTTTGTTGGTTCATAGTCTTTCACTTATTCAAAGATTATTTGCTTTTCTGCCCCTGTGTGCCAGGCACTATGCTTAAGTAAAGATGAGCAAAAGCAGAGGCTGCCGCAGAAGTCAAGGAGTTCACATCTAGGGGTGCTTGCATCAATAAACTGACTATGCAGTTGTAAAACTACAACCTCAGTTATGCTACAAAGGAGACGTACCTGGTTTCAGCAATGCCTGTAAATGGGGACATGGACCAAGTCACTGAGGTCTGTGACACAGATGGATGGCATGAGCCCTGAGTGAGGAAGAGAGGGCTGGAAGCCAGGCCCGTGACATGACCACATGTTTATTTGGGCAGGACAAGGGTGGCCCTCTAGGTATAAATACTCCTGGGCTTCCCTGGCCTCTGAGTTCAGCTCCTGACTACTCACTGTTCACTGAAGCTGAAAACTCAAACAAAAAAACCATGAAGCTGTTCCTGAGTGTCCTGCTGGTCACTCTGGCTCTTTGCTGCTATGAGGGTGAGTATCATTTCTAATGAGACCAGCACCAGCCCTGGTGAGTACCCTTCTCGGAACTAGGGGAACTTAAGTGGCTTTCTTTAAAAGAAGAAGAAGAAGGAGGCGAGGAGGGGGCGGGGGAGGAGGAGGAAGAAGAGGAAGAAGAACAAGAAAAAGTAAAAGAAAAGAGCTAGTGTTGTCTGAGTCTCTAAATAATAAACCCAGCAAGCTCTGGGAAAAAGCAGAACTCACTATATCTACTAGTGAGTATCTGAGTATATCTGCCAGTCCCCCTAGTTTCCATGGGGTACCACCATAGAGGTGGGATTTCTGTCTATCTAGATTAATTCTAGCCATCGATCAAACAATATTTTTGCATGTCTTCTTACCCTGGATAACGACCCACATCTTCTTGAGTCAATCTATTTCATGTGACTTTTTAAACACCCTCCTCCCTGTGTTGCCTCTGATTGAACCTCTCAACTTCTTTGATCAGGGCTTGGATCAGACCCTAGTAGGGCACTTATGGCTGCAGCATGCTTATAAAGACAGGAAGATAGAGAGCCCACAGCAGGAAAGTCGGTCACTATAGGCTTCTCCACCATTCCAGTAGGGTCAGGAAAGAGCCTCAGTTCCTGCCTCTCATCCTCTCTAAGGAATTCTGTACATCACTGCAGGAAATAGGAAAAAAAACCAATCATACCTTTGTGTATAAGCTTCAAAGGGGTTCAGGCTGATGACCTGGGCATTGTGTTTGTATGTGTACGTTTAGCTTTACTATCATGTCTGCATCCAATGACATAATCTTATTCTTTAATTTAACTCACACTAACATCTTCCAACATACATAGTTTGATCTACTCTTCTCTAGATTTACCCACTCTTCTCTGCTCTCTGGTAAGATCTCACACTACCATTCATTACACAATTGATATTCAGGGGTGTCTGGGTGGCTTGATCAGTTAAGCATCTGACCTTGGCTCACGTCATGGTCTCATGGTCCACAGGGATCCAGCCCTGCATAAGGCTCTGTGCTGACATCTCAAAGCCTGGAACCAGTTTCGTATTCTGATTCTCCCTCTCTGCCCCTCCCCATCTCACGTTATGCCCTCAATCTCTCTCTCCTTCAAAAATAAATCAACGTTAAAAAATATATAAAAAATAGAAAGTTGATTGTCAACCCTCCTCTTCCTTGATATCCAAGGAAAAACAAGGTGTCATCCTATGCAGGCAAAACTTAATTGTTTGAAATATAAAGAAAGTGAATATCAGCAAACCAGGAGAGTCTTGGAAAGGAAGGGATGTGCTTTAAAAAGGATAAAACCTGAACTAGGGATTAGTAAGCCTGTACACTAGCCCTGGTTCTTCTGCTCTTGCTCTGAGATGTGAGGAAGTCCCAGGTGCCAGGGTCAGGCACCGCTGTGGGATGAGATCATGAAACCCCTGGGGCTGATGTCTAGCTCTAACCTCAGGGAGCCGCAGGAAACACGTGATTTTCCTCACATCGATTGTATTTCTTTTTCTTCACTAGTCAATGCAAAGGCCTGTCCAGCCTTTGTCAGCGATTCCACAGGCTTCCTCTTGCTACATGAATTAATATTTGGGCAGTCACTTCAGAAATATAATGCACCTCCAGAAAAGGTTCAGGCCGTTTTGGACGTGAAGACTTGCGTGGATAAGATCCTGCCCTACAGAAAAATGCAACTTGCAATAATATTGGTAAGTTCTTCTTTGTGCACATTGGCTTTTGCTCAGCTGAGCAGCCAGAAACGTGGTCCGGGCACTGCTCTGTCGGGGGCATAGGTGGCAGAGCCTCACCCCTTGCCCCTGAGAGAGTGACCGGTGGCCACAGAGTGCAGGACGTGACACGTGTGGAGCTACATTAAGGCTATGCAGAGCGTCTGGGCACATCGCTACTTCTCCGGTCACGTCCCTGGGTGCCAGGTGCCCCAGAGTGTCCTGAGGAGGAGGACAACTGGGGTCCCACTCAGCGCTGTTGAAGGGTCAAAGGGCGGCTGCCTCCCTGCCTGGGAGCACTCCCGAGGGCGAGCTCCCCTCACCCAGTGGTCCCAGACACAGGGGAAGTTCGTGGGCACGCTGGGATGTTGAATGGGGAGACAGCTGGGGGGGACGGATTCAGCTCGGACGCCCTGTCTGCATGGAGGACATGAGGCCAGGCACCCTGCCTGGTCCTGCAGCACCAAGGCCTCTCCCCACCCCACCTCGGCCCACCCCGCCGCTCCCTGCCTCCCACTCCATCCCTTCTTGCACCCACGGCCACACGCCTTCCTCACTGTGTGTCCTGCACCCACGTGTGAAGGTGACACACTTATATTACATCTTTGTTGAGAAATAAGATATTTAAGGGTGTCTCCCTGTCCAGCGCCTGCGGGATTGAGGTCATGAGGTTCAGTCACAAATGCCCATGGCGGCTGGATTTTCAGTACCCAGGAGATGTGCCAACCCGTTGAATTTCCACCCTGTGAGCCTGGGAATCTCCTAGCAGTACCCCCAAAGTCCCCTCCCAACCTTTTCCAGTCTCTCACCCCTGTATCCTCTTTGCAGTGAAAACGTAGAGTCCTCTGCTCTGGGATAGCAGTGGAAAAAGTCTTGGGCAGCTCCTCCTTCTGCTAGAAACCTGAGTCTTACTCTCCATCACCTCCGCGTTTCTATGCCAGACTGTGGGAGCGGTTTTCTCAGGGCTTGCAAGGTCTGTGGTCATCACATAAGGTCTATTTTGTTGACCAGCCTCCCTGGTTTGCTGTCTTGAAACCATTCTACTTCCCTTTTGTCTATTAAAACATTACCGACAACTCCTTGTGACCGACAGTCTATGTTCGTGTGTTGGCCCCAGGGCACAATATCTAACCTTCTCTCTCTTTATCTGTTTCAGGGGAAAATCACGGCCTCATGTTGGTTTTAAATCTTATATAGTAGTATCTCTGTCTTGCAGTGATCCCCTGATCTTCCAGAAAATGTAAAGGTTTCAACGTCTTGCATCAATAAATCATTTGCCCTGCACTGCTCTATTTGTCTTGTTATTATCCAACAATTTCTGGCCTTGAGTTGGGGTGGCCCTTGCCATGAAGTGGCCATTGGGTGTTGTCAGTAATAAAGTTCAGAGACCTAAAGTCCAGTTACCCAAGCAGCCTGAGGAACAAGGAGCACAAGAGGAAAGGTTTGCTCAGGAATCATCCCACATCACTTTATACATCTCCCATTCACATGGCCATCAGTGGAAAATGAGTTTCAATGTAAGGAGAAACTAACACATTCCTGCTATGGTTTTGTTCCGAAGGAGACCCACAGCCCAGCTGGCTGGCCAGTCATGTGGCGAGCAGCATCGCCCCTGTTTTGTCCTCATCTCAAGCACAGCCAACCTGCTTGGTCCTCACACCTTCACTGTGGTTTCATCCTACCAATCGTCCAGGGGAATTTGTCTTATGTCCACTTCTGAATGTTTCGTGACTCAGGGCTGATCCTTCAGTGAAGTCTTTTTCCACTCTACACACACACATTGTTCCTCAGGTCTAGACCACTCACTAATGCCTGGGGATAATGGTTTCTCTCATACATTCTCTGTCCCAAGAGCTCCAGAAACAGCATCCAGCTGCCATTTGGGCATCCCATTCAAAACTCCACACTTATTTTGGTAGAAATATATACAACCGTACACACTGTCTGCCTACAAACAACTGTCCCTTCCCTGAGGTACTGATGCAGAAAACCAGGATACATCTTAGGCTCCTGGATTCCTTTCTAGTGGCTTTTGAAAACCCCTACCACACACTTGGTGACTTATACCAATGATTTCCTCAGAGTTTGGGTGGTGACAGAAGTCAAAAATCTAGACCACTTTGCAGAAATCACGTGTTAGGAGGGCTACACTCATTCTGGAAAGTTGAGGTGAAAATCTATTCATGGCTGCCTCTAACTTTGATGGCTAGAAACCATCATTACCTGTCTTGACCCCCCTCACTCTGATCTCTGCCCTCAGAGGTGACAGGACCTTCTCCTTTTCTGTGTATGTGAATCTACCTCTGCCTCCTTCATACAAAATGTATGGGGTTGCATTCAGAAGAAATTACACAAAATTCAGGACTAGCTACCCATTTCAGAATCTACCTTTTATCACATCTACAAAGCCTTTGTTGTTGTTTTTTTTAACTATGAGGGGCATTATTGCAAACTGCAGGGACTCAGATGTGGGTGTCAGTTGGGGTTCCTGCATGGCTCAGTCAGTAAAGCATCTGACTCTTGATTTTGGCTCAGATCATAATCTCACAATTTGTGAGTTCAAGTCCTGTGCTGGGCTCTGCACTGATAATGAGGAGCCTGCTTGGGATTTTTGTCTCCCTACCTCTCTGCCCTTCTCCCACTTCCTCTCTATCTTTCTCTCTTCCTCTCTCAAACAAAAATAAAAATGGATACGTTGGGTGGAGGTTCATAAGCTTGCTACATTCATCCCCCCAACACTGACATCCAAAAGCTCACTGAGTTCTGCCCCCTCCACACCCACAACCTCACTTCTGAGCTTCCCCTACATGCCATCCCCACAGCTATCATCACAGTCCAGATCCAGTCCTGTCCATCTTGACTCAAAGTCTCCTACATGGTTCCCTGGACTCTGCAATAGCCTTCCTGCAGTACATCCTCCTCATCCATGACAAAGTGACCCGCTTTCAAGCTATGAATCTCATCTCACTTCTATAACCATGAACTACTGGAGTGTGTGTTTCCAAATGTTATGAAAAAGTGGATTTTGTGAATCTTAAACCCAGCTCTCAAATTATGGTAGGTAACTGATCTTACCTCTTGCCTGAGAAATAGAAGGTAACAGCTTTTTATATTCATCAATTATTAGCACTGCCCATTTAGGAAGTGTATTTTTTTTTTATCACATCAGGAAGTATGTACAGTTAAATTGGTCTCCATTTTGTGAAATGCATTCCATAGTCAACCAATGAACTATGCTCAGTGGACACAAGGA